>NC_134487.1:201920900-202145900 GCF_040206685.1 Ascaphus truei | reverse complement strand
ATTCGATACCTCCAGGAGTCCTGGGATAAAATTCAGGAAAACCTTAAACGCCATCTCTGCACAAAAAAAAGCAAGCAGATGTCATCGTCGGGAGACTCCCACTTACATAGCAGGGCAAAAGGTTTGGCTTTCGACAAAGAACACCCACCTGAAGGTAGAAAAACAATTGTTCCCAGCACACAAAAAAGAAAAGGAGGGGAGCAGTGAACCAAAAAGGGTTTAATGAACAAAACACAAAGTGAATGAAAAACACAATGCAACAACAAGGGAGGAGGGGGGGGAGGGTGTTATGGGTAATGAACAAACGTAAACGAAGTACAGGGGAAGGGTGGCGGCAACGTTTCGGGGACTAAACCCCTTCTTCAGGCCCGTTCCCAAAAGATACGTTGTATCAAATGGTACTTCCCTCTGCCCTGTACCAAACTCCCAAAAAATACACAATAAAAGGGGCAATGATACATGAAGTATCCACACAAGGAATAACACAAGTCCAAAGTACAAGAGTCCTCAGGTAACCCTGTAGAGAACCAGCAATCAGTCCTGGAAGCTACATATAAGGCAAATGAGCCTAGTGCAGTGGGTATAACAGAAATCAATGGCCAACAGCAATGGCATAAAATGCTGGAGAAAATGTAGCTATACAGAACAATCCTATAATATATTGGTGAGAGTGTCCTAAGTTATTACTCCTGTTCCCCAGGTGCTGTGATCCTGTAGAGATCCAGCAACCAGTCCAGAAAGCTATATATGGAGCAAAGAAACCTAAGTACAAATGATACAAAGCATTCCAACACCCAGGGAGCAGGAGAAACACCACAGGACACTCTCACCGGCACACTGCTAGATTGGTCTGTATAGCTACATTTTCCCTGAGCATTTTGTGCTGTTGCTGTTGGCCATTAACCACTAGTATGCCCTTTGTACTTAGGTTTCTTTGCTCCATATGTAGCTTTCTGGACTGGCTGCTGGATCTCTACAGGATCACAGCACCTGGGGAACAGGAGTAATAACTTAGGACACTCTCACCTATTATAGGATTGTTCTTTATAGCTACATTTTCTCCAGCATTTTATGCCATTGCTGTTGGCCATTGATTTCTGATATGCCCACTGCACTAGGCTCATTTGCCTTATATGTAGCTTCAAGGACTGTTTGCTGGCTCTACAGGGTTATAGAACACAGAGCAATGGGGGAGCACAGTATGAGGAAGAGTATGAGTTTAAGGAAAGTAAACTTCTTTAACTGGTGATCAATGGGATGAGATCACTCCAATTGATTCATCAGCTTTGGGATAAACTCATTAGGCGGTGAAAATACATACATGTAGATGTATATAGAAATAAATGTATCACTTACACGGCCTTGTGTAAGTTCTATTACATCAAGGTATCTTTAACTTTCTGCTCTTTCTTATGATGTAGGTTTTTCTTCTGTCTTGCCTTTGTCTCACACTGGTTCTGGGATGTTCATCGCCGCAGACTTCGCTTGCTCCTCCTAGAGGTCTCCCTCTCACAGAAATAGAAAGGCAGTTAAATCGATATAAATCATATATAAACGGCAACTGAGGTGCGGGAAGGTGATAAGGGAAAAATAAGATAATATCCGTCACTCACACGAGCTGATGTGAGTTTTCTCCCGTAAGGGTGTCTTGATTTCACCTGTTTTTGATGTTGAAATTCCAAAAAACTCCAAAAAATTGAGTCTAATGGTGTTTTGCATTTGTCTCAAATAGACAATCAAAACAGGGTGCAATAGACCATGTGTGATCACCTAGTAAATGTAAGAGGGGGGAGGGGGAGATGGAATACAAATATAGATTCAAATACTCACACGGGCCAGTGTGAGTAGACACTGGTAGAGGTTTCTTTACTTCTTTTTCAGTTGTTTTATCCTCTTGTCTTCCTTAAATTTAGGGTGGGTGTGATTGCTCCATGCAGAGATGGAATACAAACTACAGTGTAAAATGCTGTGGTCAGGACATGTGAAGGCCTGTAGCTTCCAGGACTGATTGCTGGTTCTCTACAGGGTTACCTGAGGACTCTTGTACTTTGGACTTGTGTTATTCTTGTGTGGATACTTCATGTATCATTGACCCTTTTATGGTGTATTTTTTGGGAGTTTGGTACAGGGCAGAGGGAAATACCATTTGATACAATGTATCTTTTGGGAACGAGCCTGAAGAAGGGGTTTAGACCCCGAAACATTGCCGCCCCCTTTCCCCTGTACTTCGTTTACGTTTGTTCATTACCCATCCCACCCTTCTCCCCCCCCCCCACCTCCTCCCTTGTTGTTGCATTGTGTTTTTCATTCACACTGTGTTTTATTCATTAAACCCTTTTTGGTTCACTGCTTCCCTCCTTTTCTTTTTTGTGTGCTGGGAACAATTGTTTTTCTATATTGTTACTTGGGAGGAATTGGGGTCCTCCTTGATCAACATTGCACCTATTATTCCATTTACCCTTTTGCGTGCTGTCTAATTTTTGTTTGTTATCCACCTGAAGGTATTCTCTTCAAAATTAGCACTGAGGCTCATTGGACCTTTCGTCATCACGGAAAAGGTCAATCCAGTCTTTGTTCCACATGTCCCTCTTTAGACCCTTCATTCAGGATCCCCACTCTTCAGTCCTGGACTTACCCCCTCAACCTACCCTAGTGGAGGACCAACAACAGTTTGAGGTCCAGGCTATTCTCGACTCCAGAATCTCAAGGGGAAGACTTCAATACCTTGTACATTGGAAGGGTTTTGGTCCTGAGGAAAGAGAGTGGATTTCTCGGGAACAAGTACAAGCCTCAAGGCTTATCAAAGCCTTTAACTGCAAATATCCTTCTAGACAATCCCTAGGTTGCCCCTGAAGGGGGGTGCTGTCAGGATTGGGGCTAGGCTCCGCCTCCCGGATGCGTCACACGCCGTCATGATAGAGGTGCGCGGGCACACGCCGAACTGTCGGCAAGTGGATCCCTGGTAGGGACGTTTTGGGTCCTCGCTCCCGTGACGCAACCTCGGACCATCTCGCTGACAATGGGGTCGCCATGCGCCACATCCCACCTGCACGCTGCACTGCAGGTAATGACAGGATCAATATCAGCTGCTTCTCAGCTGGTACTCATTCAGGTTCTGTCTATCAGCTCACAGCCTACATTTAATCTTCTCACTCCCTGCTACCTTCTCATTGGTTCCTGCTCCCTTAAATACCCAGTCGGCCCTCTGTTGATTGCTGAGCATAAACTACTGTTTATGTACCGTGCTTGCTGCTGTGCCGTTGCCTTGTCTTGTTCTCTTCATTGTGACACCAGCTCGTGCCTGGACCTCTGTCTTCTCGTACCCCCACCTCGACGGATACAGATTAGGACTACTCTTCTCTCTCCAATCCCGAACTACGGCAAGTACCTCGATTTACCCAAACTCTCCTACCCTGACCCGGCTACACGACCTTGCAATCCGGACCTGGTCCCGTGGTTGTAGGTCGGTGGTTATCTGTATCCCCACTTCAGCCCCGCGGTCTATGTCCTTTTTGTGGTGAGCACCGTTACAGATCCAAAAGTGTTTTACACATGGATCATTTTCTCCCAACACAACAATATTCTTGTTCAGAGGTTTTATTCTGGGGGAGGAGGGGAGTTTTGTGTTTTTTATTATTAGGTTTGATATTTCATCCACCATTTTGTTTTTTACTTATTCATTTTCTCTTTGCATCTCCATAGAGTTTCCTGTATAGAGCAAAAATATCCAAGTCCCTGGTCCAATGAAAACAGTAACAGTTATGATACCAGTCCCAAGAAAGGTATGAAAACCAGTCCTGTTAATCAAGGGGATATCCAGATACTTGATCCAGATGATGGTAATTCTGTGGAGAAAATAAGGAGACAGACCATTGCACAGTATTCCTCCACACTGTCACATGCTGCACAATACAATTGCCTACTTACAGCAATCTGGTAGGTCAAAAGCAGAAAGTGTGTATGTATTTAAATGCCTCCTCTGACTGTTTGCCAAACAGCTGGTACTCTGATCTCCCATGATCTGCAACAGGTAAGTTTTACCCATAAATAGAAAAAAGTACATAGTACAGTACAATTTAAACATTTTATTTTGTGCACTAACCAAAATTACACTTAGGGGTCATGCAGTAAGCGGCGGAAAATTGCATTCGCCAGGGGTTTGAATTCGCCATGTTTTTGGCGTTTTGCCCTCGCTGTATGCAGGAAGGGCCGAATCTAAAACTGGGCCAGTTGTTTTGTTTTGAGTGTGGGGAGACGGGACATATTAAGGCTCACTGCCCTAAGTTGTCTGAACCAACTGAGTGTGCGTATGGCTCTGTGAGGTCAGAGTTCTGTGGAGTGGTATGTGTGACCCGTAGGGATAAAAATACTCACAACTTCCTCACCACGGTGTTTTAAATGGTAAACCAATCTCTGCCCTGGTATACTCGGAGTGATATTATCTTGGTATCAGGGAAGTTGGTTAAGCCTCTCCAGTTACGCTTCCGTACACCACGACTCTGATAAAAGTAAAAGTCGAGGGGCAAGTCATCCAAACTACAGCAGCAATTGTACCAAAGTTACCCCATTCCCTAGTGTTAGGTTGTTATTTTCCTGGTGTTGACACCCTGATCCGAGGACAACTCACTTGAAACAATCCTACTCCGGATGATGTTTTTCCATTTACAGACCCGGAATTAGTTTCTGAAGTGTCTAAAACCCCTAAATCAAAACGAGAATGTAGGAAGGACAAAAAAAAGAGGTCCGCCCCCACCCCAGTTATCACTGGTTACTACTCATAACAGAGGGAGAACAGGGGATGAGGAGTTGTCAGAGACAGGGCTGGTTGACACTCAGGAGTCAGAGTTACCCGTAGATGTAACAGGCCAAACTCCAGAAGAGGAAGGTTTTGGAAGTCTAGAACTTTCCCCAATCAATTTTGGTAGGGAACAGGCTAATGATCCCCAGTTGAAAAATGGGTTTAGCCAAGCAGTATAAGTTAATGGGGTCCCGGTAGAAGGAACAACCAAGGAACAACCTGCTGGTTTCTGTCATTAAAACCCTTCAATTTCACAGTGTAGCATCGGCCAGGCATTCTGCATGGTAATGCGGACCCACTTTCTAGCGTGCACAGTCTCGTGCATGGGCTGCTTCACACGGTAATGTTATGCTGAGGAGGGGGATATGTGACAGTCATAGACTCTGTGTACATTAGTACGAGGTGGCAGTATGCCTGCTTTCCAGTATACAAGGAGTTAACCCAGCTGATTAGGATCACCTGTGGATTGCTTAATTAGTAAGCTCACCTGGGACAGCAGTCTCTCTCAGACACTGAGAAAGGACAGAGGAGAGCTGACAGACAGACACAGGCTCCACAGACTTATGCTGTCCCAATGGAATAAAGCTCCCAGGAAAGGAGGCAAGTGGTATTACCAAATATTGTTGGTCTGGTCTAGCTTAGCTAACCAGCTAGGTAAATAGGCTTAACCTAGTGTAGTTGGCTTCCCTAATGGGGACAGGCTTTTGTTTATGTTTTATTTTACTTACCAGAGCACCCATTGTTTTTTTTATATTTTCGGACAAATAAATTCACCAGCATATTATTTCACCAAAATAATTGTGTTGTCTCCTCACTAACCACGGTCATGTTGCCACAATATACATACATATATATATATATATATATATATATATATATATATATATATATATATATATATATATATATATATATATATACATACATACATACATACATACATACATACATACATACATACATACATACATACATACACACACACACACACACACACACATATATATATTGGAGAAACAAGAGAAAAAGCGCCCGATCCATGTGTAAAATCTGGTAGCAAAATTTTAATAAAAAATCACAAGACAAATGCACACTCACAATTTGTCAATGCAAATTAAGCATTGTATGGGTAAACCCATGCGCCAACAAGTAGCTGCTCGCCGAATGTTTACTTCAGTACATCAGACCTCACTGCTACCGGTGCATCACAGTCAGATGTCCCTCTGGAAATTCAGGTATACAGTCTGTTGTTCCAGCATTAGATGCTGTGTGTGGCTCAGGGAACGTCCTCCCTCTCCTGGCAGCAGATGCACGAGCTATTCCACCAAACGTAGCTCCTTGAACCACGTGCCCTACGTGTACGCGTTTCTTCCGATTGAGCTCTGATGTACTGAAGTAAACATTCGGCGAGCAGCTACTTGTTTGCGCATGGGGTTACCCATACAATGCTTAATTTGCATTGACAAATTGTGAGTGTGCATTTGTCTTGTGATTTTTTATAAAAATTTTGTTACCAGATTTTACACATGGATCAGGCGCTTTTTCTCTTGTTTCTCCAATAGAATTTGCTGGGAGGTTGCTGACCCCAAAGAAGAAGCAGCCCTGATGTTGTAATCTCCATACAAAATCATCAACTTTTTTTGTGGAATACACATACATATATTTTTTTAGTTCATTTTTGACACGTTTTTTTTATTTTTTATTTTTTATTTTTTAACATTTTCATTTTGTGGTTAATACATTTCACCAAATCATATTATATTTTGATAATCATATTTGTCAGTGTTTTTTGCAATAATAGTTCATCATTCATCATTTTTTATTCAATATATTTTTTAACACACAACAATTATACATATACAATTTTTACATTTTTTATATTTTACACACACTCACCATGAATACTTATGACCACCATCTGAGTTCCTATATATATTCTATAATAATACATTTTTACAATTGTTTTATACGGGTCATCTGTGCTAACATTTGTTGTGGTCTGTTTGTTGTCAGGAGTCTACTGTGGGGCTAGTACACACCCAGGCGCTGTTGAATCTTTCAATTACTATATATATAGTAACTCAAACTTATCAAACTTGTCCCAATACATTGACTATTATTTACAACCGTATGTCATAAATCTAAAATCATATATTAGGGACACGTTGCATGTCATCGATTCCACCTCTGATATTATTTGGAAGGATACCTTTCACTGGATTACATGCGATGTATCCTCACTTTACACTTGTATTGATCACACCAAAGGTATCCAGGCTATTAATCACTTTTTTGAATTAGACACCAATCTTCACCCTTCACAAAAAACTTTTCTCTTGGCATGCATTCAATTTATTTTAAGTCACAACTACTTTTTATTTGAAGACACATATTATCTACAAATCTGTGGAACGGCTATGGGTACCAGATTTGCCCCCAGCTATGCTAATCTCTACATGGGTCTGTGGGAGAGAACCCATGTTTGGGAGAATGCTAGTCTGAGGGGTGGTCTGGTATACTATGGCCGTTTCATAGATGATATTATCTTTATTTGGGATGGTGATAGGGATATCCTGGAGGAGATTCTGTCATCCTTTAACATCAATGAGATGGGCCTTAAATTTACACATACTGTACACCCTAGCACAATTGTCTTTCTGGATTTAGAACTTTTCATTGGCACAGAAAATCAGATTCAAACAAGAACACACTTCAAATCAGTGTCAGCCAACAGCTATTTACATTATGGCAGTAACCACTATAAAAAGTGGCTAAATAACGTGCCCAAGAGCCAGTTTTACAGAATCAGGCGCAACTGCTCAGAGGACTCTGACTTTGCATCACAGGGAAAAGATCTATCAAATAAGTTTTTGGAAAAGGGATATGATGCCTCTGTTGTTAACAAAGCTTTTCAGGATGCAGGTCTTATTAAAAGAGAGACACTTTTGGAAAAATCAAAAAATAAATCTGAATCATTGTGTATACAGTAAGCAGAAAAAAGGAATATAAATCAAATAATGCACCAAAATTCATTACACAATTCAATCAATCTGCTCACCAAATTAGAAATATTTTAAATTGTCATTGGAAAATTATACGCAATGATCCTGTTATTGGTCACCTAGTACCAGAATATGCTCCAACTGTATTCAGAAAGGCGAGGAGCATTAAAACAATACTGGCACCAAGTAAACTTAAAACCAAGAAGATTACCAATCAGAATATGGCTCTAAGGGAGGGAAATGTTAGTTGTGGAAGAGGCCGGTGTTTAACCTGCAAACATTTGACAAAATCTAACAAGTTCACATCACATTCAAATGGTACATCATATGAAATAAAAGACCATATAAATTGTTTAACAGAATACGTTGTGTATCTTATCTCATGTGAATGTGGCACCCAATATATAGGCCGTACATCTAGAGCCCTTAGTACACGGTTCTTAGAGCACCGGCGGAACATTATTAATGGGTGTCAAACACACAGCCTCTCCCGTCACTTTTGTACTAGTCACAACAAAAATCCCAAATCCCTTTCTGTCATGGGTATTGAATTCATCCCCCCCTCATATATGGGAGGTGATCGCTTTCAGAAGCTATGTACCCGAGAAACATATTGGATGTACATTTTGGATACAACCTATCCCAAGGGACACAATGACCACATTGACATTAGTACCATAGTTTGAACACCTCTAATGGGTGTTCTCCAGAGGTCTGGTCTGAATGCTTAGCATTCCCTCTGGGCTATGGTCTTCTGTCTGGTCATTGTGTTCCTATTCACTTATTCAAGGGGTCAGTCAGCTTTCATGTCTGTCACGATTCATCTCCACAAATGGTCAATATTCTATATTAGTTTTGATTCATTTTAATCTTTATTTATTTTTATTTTTATTTTATTTATACATTTTTTACATTTTTTATTCACTTTTTATATTTATTTTTATTTTTATTTTGATTTTTATTTTCATTTTCATTTTCATTTTCAATTACATTTATTTTTCATTTTTATTTTATTTTCTTTTATATATTCATATATTTATTTTATTATTTTCAATTCAATACATATATTTTAGTATATACATAATTCACTATTTACATTATTTTGTTTTTCACATCACTCACATACACTTTATTATCTATCATTCACATTGATGCACACAACACATAATCCATTTTCATATTTATTAGAACACAGCACCCATATTAAATTGCTTAATACTTTCATATTAGTTTAAGTCACTGTCGCCTTCGTTTGATCTGTCCTTGCTTTTGGATCCATCTCATCTACTTCCTCTGACTCCCCACTGACATTCCAATAATGGGTTAATACCCTGATAACATACCAGGTAACTACTTGCTATTTTGTTGGGTGTCATTGATTTAAATGAAAATGTTTATTGCTAATTTATATAGCTGTCCATATACTATGGTTCATTCATTTGTGTTCTCCCTAGTTGAGATGTCACTAATAATCAAGTGCAATAGACCTGACTCTACTAAACATATAAATAGTTCTATTCAAATATACTCTCTAGAATGTCTGAATGCAATTAATCCTTATATTTAATTACTATGCACCTTGTAGTGTTGTTTGTCTATTGATTCAGCCTGTCACATTCCACTTATTAATTGTATTCATATCATCAATAATATCAAGCACATTCAGAACATCAGTTATGTTGTTTCAATATATAGTTTGCATGTTACTCTTTGGACATCGATGGGGTCCTCAAAATATTTAGAAATTGATTTTACTTGTTCTAATTATACATATGTGTAATTGATTTAATTGATTGCTTCAAATTCAATTAAGCTTTATTGGCTACTTGCTGTTAACCTCCCTATAAATACTAAGGACATATGCTTGAAGGGTATCCCCTGAAGAAGTCGCCATTTGATGACGAAACGCGTAGGGCGTGGCTAGAGTCCGGCCGCCATTTGCCCACAAACACTGATGCAGGTTGACTGAGAACTCTTGGCTCCCGTGTGCTGCTCTCCCGGCTTGCTACCTTGTACTATTATACATCTGGGGTGCCTGTTTACCGGAGGGACCGATTTGGTGGAGCACTGAAGGTGAAAGACCCCTCTTCCGGTTCCGGTTCGCGAGGCTGATCCACGTGACGACGCCACTGATTGCGGACGGACGCTGGTGATTGAGCTGCAAGGCACATGAGAGCCTATCTCATACATGCTTTTATTTGCTGTATCCTTGTGAGTGGCCATTTGTTAGATTTTATGTTCATCCAATACATTTTTATTGTGGTAATGCACTAGGTGTGCGCCTGTTTCTTTTTTGTTCTTTTTTCCAGATATCACTAGGGACTGGTGATCCCTTTGAAACGGGCTGCAAGAAACCAAGGACATTTCCACTGGAACAGGACTTTATGTATTGAAAGTTTTTTATTATATATTTTTATCTTTTGACAATTTTTTCTATATATTTTTTATTAATAAATACATTTTTTATATTTTTTATATTTTTTCCTTTAGGGTTTTTTGTCAGGAGATTGCATTGCCATTGTTTATTTTAAAAGTTTTATCATAGTGTACTAGCCCTATCTAGCTGCCCCTTCAAGCCTATCCAATTAGCTATTGTCTCTCCCACTAGTAATTTATAATTAATATTTATAATTAACTGGTTATTTAGCGGCGCTACTTCATATTGTTTTTTTGTTATATATATATATATATATATATATATATATATATATGTATATATACTGTATATATATATATATATATATTGTGACAAACGGCTTACTCCGGGGCTCCGTCGTTTGTCCGGGACTGTTTAGAACACGGTCTTTTAGGGTAGGTTAAATGATGAGGCGTCACGTACTGTTCCTTTAAACAGGCTATGCCTGGTTTATTCAGTCCCAGGCACTGAGACTGCCACAGTGCATACAACAGAAAACAGATCAAAACAAAAGCTGCTCACCTGAGCGATAACTTAACTTAGATATCCCTGACTCAGGGTTGGAAGTGGCTTTTCCACTTCCAACATCAAAACATGGTACTTTTGCAGTCTTACACAAATGAACAGAAAGATTGAACCTGTTTGGGGAAGAGGCTTCTCCCCTCTGTAGTTCAGCAGCCTTCCAGCCTCCTGGCTCTTGTGGGGAGACCAGAGCAAACAGGAAATCAGTCTTTCATACCTGATTCCTAATTAGCATGACAGGTGACAGAAATCAGGCAGCAGACAAACTCTGGTCTGGATCTCTCATCCCTCAGTTCCAGCGCTTGCCAAACTGTGGGATGGAGTGTATGTATTATAAGGCTGCACTCCCAGGCCAAACAGGATAGAAACTGTCTAGTATCCTGGGAGCCCTATATACGGAATTTATTACCATCCCCTGGTTTCTGTCACATATCCTCCCCCCCAGCTCAGACCTCGAGGGATGAGCGACCATGGATATTAGGGAGTGCATCCTTGACAACCCGTCAGCATTGCCATGTTTGTGCCCTGACCTGTGTTCCACAGAAAATTTAAAGGGTTGTAGGCTTAGGAACCACCTGGTCACTCTAGCATTCTTTTCCCTGTTTTGACACATCCAGGTAAGGGGTGCATGATCTGTGACCAACCGGAATTTTCTCCCCAACAGGTAGTATTTGAGCGTCTCTACAGCCCACTTTATTGCGAGACACTCTTTCTCTACTATGGAGTAATTTTTCTCCTGGGGATTTAGTTTCCTACTTAAATAAAGGATGGGGTGCTCCTCACCTTGAGACTCCTGGGAGAGTACCGCCCCCAGCCCTACCTCAGATGCGTCGGTTTGGACTACGAACTCTTTGGAGAAGTCAGGTGTGACCAACACTGGTTGGGCACAGAGAGCTTCTTTCAGGCTTCTAAAGGCCTGTTCGGTTTCGGGGGACCACTTTACCATTAGCGGTCCTCTTGCTTTTGTGAGGTCAGTTAGTGGGGTTGCCTTAGTTGCAAATTTGGGAATAAACCTTCTATAGTACCCAATTAACCCCAAAAAGGTCCTTACTTGTTTTTTTGTAACTGGCCTTGGCCAATTTTGTATCGCCTCCACTTTGAGTGTTTGGGGTTTGAGTAAACCTCTGCCAATAGAATATCCCAGATACTTGGCCTCCTCCAGACCAATAGTGCATTTAGCGGGGTTAGCAGTTAGTCCAGCAGACCGGACTGCGTCAAGCACAGCTTGGACCTTTGGAAGGTGGGATTGCCAATCTTCACTATGGATTACCACATCATCCAGGTAGGCGGCAGCATACCGAGCATGTGGTTTTAAAATTTTATCCATCATTCTTTGGAATGTGGCGGGAGCTCCATGTAAGCCAAAAGGCAACACCTTATACTGAAAGAGGCCGTCTGGGGTTGAGAAGGCTGTCTTTTCTTTTGCCCTTTCTGTGAGGGGAACCTGCCAGTACCCTTTTGTTAGGTCTAGGGTTGTGAGATATCGGGCTTTGCCCAGTCTCTCTACAAGTTCATCTACCCTGGGCATAGGATAAGTATCAAATTTTGACACCGCGTTTAGTTTCCGGTAGTCATTACAAAACCTTGTTGTACCATCTGGCTTTGGGACTAAGACTATAGGGCTGTTCCACCCACTTTGGGATTCCTCAATTACACCTAGTTTTAGCATTTTTTTAACCTCTAAACTTATAGCCTTTCTTTTGGCCTCTGGGATTCGGTACGGTTTAAGGTTAACTCGGACCCCCGGTTCAGAGACTAGGTCATGTTCAATTACGCTAGTTCTACCTGGCCGTATAGAGAAGATTTCTTTGTTTCTTTTCACTAAATTCTGAACCTCTCGTTTCTGATGAACAGACAGGGTTTCAGCTATGCTAACCTCTGGGTCAGTTTCTTGATTCTCTGACGGACCTGGGGGTACTAGGGTTAACAAGACTTCTCTATCTTTCCAGGGCTTGAGTAGGTTTATATGGTAAATTTGCTCAGGTTTCCTCCTACCTGGCTGTCTTACCTTATAATTTACTTCTCCCACTCTTTCCAAGACCTCATATGGCCCATGCCATTTAGCAAGGAATTTACTCTCCACGGTGGGAACCAGAACTAGTACCCTATCACCTGGAGAAAAAATTCTGACCCTAGCACCCTTATTATATGTATTCCTCTGTGCTTCTTGAGCTTTCTCCATGTGTTCCCTCACTATGGGTAGGACTGCAGCAATGCGGTCCTGCATCTGGGCAACATGCTCTATTACACTTCTGTAAGGGGTAACCTCGTGTTCCCAAGTCTCTTTGGCTATATCCAGTAAGCCCCTTGGGTGTCGGCCATACAATAGTTCAAACGGGGAGAAGCCTGTGGATGATTGGGGAACTTCCCTAATGGCAAATAACAGGTACGGTAACAAACAATCCCAGTTTTTCCCATCTTTATCAACCGCCCGCCGTAACATGCTCTTTAAGGTTTTATTGAACCTTTCCACTAAACCATCTGTTTGTGGATGATAGACTGAGGTTCTGAGATGCTTGATTTTTAGGAGTTTACATAGCTCTTTCGTTACTTGGGACATAAATGGTGTTCCCTGGTCAGATAGAATCTCTTTAGGAATCCCGACCCGGGAAAACAGAACTACTAACTCTTTTGCTATGTTTTTAGCTGAGGTGCTACGTAGGGGAACTGCCTCCGGATATCGGGTGGCATAATCTAATATTACCAATATATGCTGATGTCCCCTAGCAGACTTTATTAGGGGTCCTACTAGATCCATAGCAATCCGGTCAAATGGTACCTCTATTATGGGAAGGGGTACCAATGGGCTGCGGTACGCCTTGAACGGGGCGGTGATCTGACATTCTGGGCATGAGGAACAATAATTCGTAATTTCTGCCAGAACCCCAGGCCAATAGAAGCTTCGAAGAACCTTTTCTTTTGTCTTTTCCACCCCTAGGTGTCCCCCCAATGGATGACTATGTGCGAGGTGTAATACTACGTTACGGAATGTCCGTGGTACCAACAATTGTTTAGTTGTAACTGATTTCCTTTTATCAACCCGATATACTAGGTCGTTCTCTACCTCGAAGTAGGGGTAAGCAAGTGATCTATCTGGTTGGCCAGGAGTACTATTCTGGTCCCGTATATTTCCCCTTGCTACCGCTAATGTGGGGTCCTCCCACTGGGCCTTCTTAAAACTCCCAGGACTGACCTCTATGTCAGCGAGGGTCTTATCCGGTTCTGGGGTGGTAAGTGTCTGCTCAACATCTTGATTTGGGGTATTCCCTACCAAAGTAGTGATGGGGAAGGGAATTTTACAGCACTCCTCCTTTTCCCCCTTCTTATTTGGGCCCTCGTCAACCTCCATTTCTGAAAAAGGGAAAGGATTTGTTTCTTCTAATACTTCATTATGGTCCGCTATTGAACTCTGGGCGCTATTCTGAGCGGGGGACCACATTTTTAGAAAATGGGGAAAGTCGGTCCCTATTAACACATCATGTGCCAGTTTGGGTACAATACCCACCTTGAAATCTAAAGAACCAAACTCTGTTTCAAAAAAAACATCAACAGTGGAATATTCATGATTATCCCCATGTATACAACAAATTGCCACTCTTTGTGAACTGTTTCCCTGTTTCTTCTTAATGGGCAAGAGGTATTCGGACACTAGTGTGACCATGCTCCCAGAGTCAAGAAGTGCCCGAACCCTCTTACCATTAACCTTTACAAATGCCCACAGATGGTTATTCAAGGGGTCCTCTGGGCTAGGGCCCATACATTGGGACAACAGCGAATAAGGTTCCACGCTGTTGCATTGCATGGGCTCATCATTTAGTGGGCAGATTTTTGCTGTGTGGCCCCTCTCATGACAATTTACACATTTAGGTACATAGTCTGTGTCCCACTTAGAGCCTTTTCCCGGCTCCCCATGTTGGCTATTGCCCTTAGTGTGCGAACCACTGTTGCTTGTGCTGCGTGAAGGGGGTCGCCGCTCTTCAGCGCCCCTTAACCCCGGTACCCTTTTACCGTCTCTGGAAGAGTCCTGGAACCTCGGGTAGTGGGGTTGCTCCACGACTGTGGGTTGCGGGTGCTCTTCTGCTGCATTGTACCTTTCTACGAGGGCCACAAGCTCATCCGCATTGTGGGGGTCACTCCGACTGACCCAACGGCGTAAGGCAGAGGGAAGTTTCCTCAAGAACTGGTCCATGACCAACCGTTCCACGATGTGGCTGGCTGAGTTGATCTCGGGTTGTAGCCACTTCCGGGCGAGGTGGATGAGGTCATACATCTGGCTTCGGGTGGCTTTATCCATCGTGAAGGACCATGCGTGAAACCTTTGGGCGCGAACAGCCGTGGTTACGCCGAGGCGGGCGAGGATCTCGAACTTCAATTTTGCATAGACGTTAGCTTCGGCTGGCTCTAGATCAAAGTAAGCCTTCTGGGGTTCGCCGCTTAGGAAGGGTGCGATTAGACCAGCCCACTCAGCTTCTGGCCATCCCTCTCTCTGTGCCGTGCGTTCAAACGTGAGAAGATAGGCTTCCACATCATCCGAGGGTCCCATCTTCTGAAGGTAGTGGCTTGCCCTGGTCATTTTCGGTACTGGGGCTGCCGCTGCCAGTGGAAGGTTACTGATAGTCCCCCTCAGGATCTCGAGTTCCTGCTGTAAGCCCTGAGCGAACCGCTGTTGCTCCTCTCTCAGCAAGCGGTTTGTCTCTTGCTGGTTTGCATTCGCGTTTTGCAGGGCTTCATTCGTCTGTTGCTGGTTTGCATTCGCCTGTTGCTGGTTGGCATTCGCCTGTTGCTGGTTGGCATTAATCTCTTGCTGGGCTATTAGCAGCTGTTGATGGGCTGCATTTGTCTGCTGCTGGTTTGCATTAGTTTCTTGCTGGGCTATTAACAGCTGTTGCTGGGTTTCATTCGCGTCTTTCTGGGCAGCGACATTGCGTACCAGCGCACCCACCACGTCTTCCATCTTGTTTGCAGAGGATGAAAAAAACTTTTTTTTTTTTTTTTTTTTTTCAAAGTTCTTCAACCCGCAGACCCCCTAGTTCTCTGCCCGCATTCTCCACCATATGTGACAAACGGCTTACTCCGGGGCTCCGTCGTTTGTCCGGGACTGTTTAGAACACGGTCTTTTAGGGTAGGTTAAATGATGAGGCGTCACGTACTGTTCCTTTAAACAGGCTATGCCTGGTTTATTCAGTCCCAGGCACTGAGACTGCCACAGTGCATACAACAGAAAACAGATCAAAACAAAAGCTGCTCACCTGAGCGATAACTTAACTTAGATATCCCTGACTCAGGGTTGGAAGTGGCTTTTCCACTTCCAACATCAAAACATGGTACTTTTGCAGTCTTACACAAATGAACAGAAAGATTGAACCTGTTTGGGGAAGAGGCTTCTCCCCTCTGTAGTTCAGCAGCCTTCCAGCCTCCTGGCTCTTGTGGGGAGACCAGAGCAAACAGGAAATCAGTCTTTCATACCTGATTCCTAATTAGCATGACAGGTGACAGAAATCAGGCAGCAGACAAACTCTGGTCTGGATCTCTCATCCCTCAGTTCCAGCGCTTGCCAAACTGTGGGATGGAGTGTATGTATTATAAGGCTGCACTCCCAGGCCAAACAGGATAGAAACTGTCTAGTATCCTGGGAGCCCTATATACGGAATTTATTACCATCCCCTGGTTTCTGTCACAATATGTATATATATGTATATATACTGTATATATATATGTGTGTATATATATTGTGACAAAAGCCCCTCTTTTATAGTGCTGATGTCTCTCTGATCTTCCCGACACAGTCTTCTAGGGTTAATTATATGAATAACCGGATCATACAAAGCATTATGTTGTTTAACTCAGGCTTCTGCCTGCTTTATTTTCATCCCAGTAAGGGACTGCAGCTTTAACAGGTGTAGGCAGGAGGCACTCAGACATGAACCTTCAGCGGTTTACTCATATCACCGTTATAACATTTCACAGACTGTCACTTTTAAGAACCAAAATCAAATCATATAAACAAAATCCTATCCCATTCAGGGATCTAACTACACAGCAGAATCAGCCTCTCTAACTGCTGCTGGGCCAACTAACCTGGTTCCCCAGCTTAAAACAATGCCCTCTCATTTAGGGTCACTAGATACAGCATACAGTCTTTTAGATAAAGCAATAAACATTTGTTTGTCTTATCTGTTCGTGGTGGGAACTCGGTCCCAAGTGTCCAGGCAAATCCTCTGGTACTGTGATACTTGAAGGGGGTGTCCTCCCTGAACTGGATGCAGGGGAGCAGCGACACCTCCAGCCCCCAGGCTCTAAGAAGAGAGACTGAACAGCAACCCTCTCTGCTCTAAATACCTGTGCTAGTGATTAGGAGAGCAGGTGAGGGAGAACTAGACACATTGTAAACTGTGGTCTGGATTTTCCATCCACCAGCCTGAGCAAATGTGAAGCTGTGGAATGGATCATTTTGCACTATTCCTGCACTTTCTGACCTAAAACGGGGCAGAAAGCTGCCTAACATCTTTGGACTATGTCACAATATATATATGTACATTTTACACCTTGCCCAAGGTACATAAAAGACTACAATCCCCCCCGGGACGTCCTATCGTCTCGGGCAATAACTGTTTATCTGAGGGGAGCAGTATTTATCTGGACAAAGTCCTAAGGGATTTCGTGATTAGTCTTCCGTCATATGTGCAAGACACTAAGGACACCCTCAAAAAATTAAATGGTATCAATATCTCCCCAGAGACCATTCTCGTGAGTTTAGATGTCGAATCTTTATACACTTCAATCATTCACGAGAATGGCCTGGGAGCTGTGAATCACTTTCTCAGATCAAGGGACTGCAGATTTAATAAACATAATGATTTTGTTTTGGACTTGTTATCTTTTGTCCTGACCCACAATTATTTTGTATTCGACGGGATATATTACCACCAGACCCAGGGTACAGCAATGGGAACAGCATGCGCTCCCACATATGCTAATCTGTACCTGGGCTGGTGGGAATTCGTCCATGTGTTTAATGAGGAGTCATCTGTGTATACTGACCATATCTTATTATGGATCAGATACATAGATGATATCCTATTATTATGGGATGGCCCACAAAATCTCTTTCTTCGGTTCGTGGAACATCTGAACAATAATACACTGAACCTGAGGTTAACAACTGTTCATAGCATGACATCAATTACCTTCCTGGACCTGAATATTTATGTGGATGGTGAGCGCAATATTCAAACTAAAGTGTACAGGAAGAGTACAGCTACCAATAGTTTGTTATTGGCACAAAGTCAACATCCGCCAAATCTCATTTCTGGCATCCCCACTGGGCAGTATCTCCGCCTACGCAGGAATTGCTCCACAATTCAGCAATTCATTACTCAATCTAAGGAATTACGAGAACGATTCTTGAGTCGTGGGTATAAAACAAAGACATTGAATAGGGCCTATCATAGAGCACTTCATAGTGATAGAGACTCTCTCCTATCCTCCAATACACCTAAGAAAAAAGATAACATCATTAGATGCATCGGCACATACAATAAACGGTGGTGGGCTATTAAAAGAATCTTTGCCCGACACTGGCACTTGCTTTCATCAGATGTTGATTTAGTTAAGGTGATTGGTCAGAGACCGACAATCACCAGTAGGAGATCGAAAAATCTACGTGATAGATTGGTGCATAGTCACCACCAGTGAGCCAAAGTGGAAACATGGCTTAGCCCTATCAAAGGGATGTATAGATGTCAGGGCTGTAAGGCCTGCAAATATGTAACTCTAGCCAAGTCCTTCGAGAATAATGACAGTACACAGCAATACAACATAGACAGTTTTATTAATTGTCGCACCACTAATGTTATATACCTTCTCACATGCAAATGTGGGAAGAGGTACGTTGGCAAGACCACGCGGCAGTTACGTAGGCGCATTCTCGAGCATATAAATTCTGTGAAACACTCCGCCGAAACGCCAGTGGCGAGACACGTTACTCAATTCCATGACGGAGATGCTGATAGTTTAACATTCATGGGTATCTACCAGCTTAAGTGCCCAGTACGAGGGGGAAATGTAGATCAGATGCTCTTGAGAATAGAGGCTGAATGGATCTACAAATTAAGGACAAGGAGTCCTTATGGCCTTAATGAAGGTTTCACCTTCACCCCTTTTATTTGACCATCGGTATACGTCTGGTACGTGTCACTCCCCACTTACTGCCATTGACACTCAGATCTTCCCCGTACCTATGAGTGTGCTATCTTACTGTATGTACAAGAGTATCTACATTATGTATCTCTGAACTATCCTCCCGCCATGTTATGTTAGCCGACCATGGTTTTGTATTAATTAAAATGATTAATGTTTATTTATTCACTCAAATTAGTGACTATATTACCTATTGATGAACCCAGTTTATCTCTTATTTTGGGTTCATAATAAATGTGTTATGGAATCACAGATATAATTCATTAAATCTGAACTCTCAAAATGAGTGTGTTTCTGTTTAATTTATTTTATTTTATCATTGAACTATTACTGTATTTAATGATGTCTCTGCACTTAAATTAGGGCAAACTACTATACATATCTGGCTTCTTACTCTGGCTTGCCAATGTTGTTTCTACTCCCTATATGCTTGACACTGAGGATATCTAGCAAATAATCAAATTAGCTATCTTTGTCTGCACATGCGCATTAACATGAGGATATGGGTGTTATAACAACTCTATCCACACATGCGCTTTGCTGCAGCGAACAAAAAAACCCTTGTAAAACGATCAAAGCTATATCAGTGTCAATGTGAATGTTTCTAAGTGGTCATGCATGCGCACTATCTCCATCTTGTGTCCATGTGAATTTGTCTAAGTGGCAACGCATGCGCATTGGCTCTATCTAGTGCCGGTGCGAATTTGTCTAAGTGGCCACGCATGCGCACTAGCTTTATCTAGCTGCCGATACTGCGCAAGTGTCCCCTGACAGTTTTCAGGGTAAGCACGGCAAAATAGTATCAATGTGAATGTTTCTAAGTGGTCACGCATGCGCACTATCTCCATCTTGTGCCCATATGAATTTGTCCAAGTGGCAACGCATGCGCATTGGATTTATCTAGCGCCGGTGCGATTTTGTCTAAGTGGCAACGCATGCGCACTAGCTTTATTTAGCTGCCGATACTGCGCAAGTGTCCCCTGATAGTCTCAGGGGAAGTACGGTAATATGCGCATGCGCATAAATCGTTTGAGACACACGACAGCTAAGGGAAGAATATCCTTGACTTCTAAGAGCCATGGCAAGCTTTTGTAACATCTTTAGAGTTTTGACTGTAGCATCATGCGAACCAATGTTGAAGGTTTGTCAAATATGTATTTTCAGTAGTTGCGCTTGCGCTCTTTTGCGCACGCGCAGTAGCGGGACGCCGATTAAGTTACCATGGGGACCATAGGGTTTAAATAGCGTCCGATTTAGCCCTCATGCAAATTTTGTCCCTGAGGAAGCTCCGTAGTAGGAGGGAAACGCGCGTTGGACGCGTGCTGATGATGTCAGTCCCCTTCATGGGGTTGTTTTAATACAGTTTCTGTCAGCCGTTCATTAGATTAGCCATATATAAAAATTAGGGCAGTGGCCAGGCAGGACTTGCTGCATTAGTTTAAGTCCTGATCAGGAGGCCATATTAATAGCCCTCATGGTGCGTATTATCTACTAGGCTCATCAATGAAGTAGTGGGCTTGTTTGCTCACTCCGGCTGTGTGCACCCTAGCAGTCTCCTATTTTCCAGTTTTAATAATATACTGGAACATTCAAACATTAGAGACTGCTTATTTGCACTAGTTACATTATTTAATTTATTTTTAACGTTATCACATTTTCAAATTGGTAATATATGTTTTAAGTATTAACTATTAAAGGTTACATTTTAAAGTTTGGGTAGTGTGCATTTGAGTGAATTTCTTTTGGTGTAAAAACCATTGTACCCCTCACCTTTCCTAATTAAACAGGGGCTGAACTATCAGTGAAACAAGTGCTTTAAAAAGCAGGAAGTTGCTCACACAAGGTGAGCTTGTTTTTCCACAGGAAGGTGGAGAGAACTCTCCCGGCTTGGAAGCCGTAGCAGCTGCTGCTGCTCTGGTCCCCAGTCCTGCGAGGAGCTAGACTGCTGGGACCAGCTGGGACCCCAACCCAGGATAAAGATACAGATTGCTGCGAGGCTGGACACAGCCTGCTCCCCGGAACCATGTTCCTGTTTGCTGTTTGGAGCTGCAACAGATAAGACTTTATTATTACACTTATTGGTTATACTTTGTGTTGCATATGTTTTGGGCATGATCAGATTAGCTGGCTGTCTTGTTAGTAAGGGCTCAAGAAGTGAGTTAGTTTCCCTAAAGGGAACAGGCTTTAATTTTCAAGAAAGTAGTTTCTTAAAGGGACAGTGCACCCGTAAATTATTTTGGTTGTGGCTAATAAACCACTATAGTTGAAAGTTTCCCATCGTGTCAAGCGTCTTACTGACCCCGCCGCGAGGCCGTTCTGCCACAATATATATATATGTAACAGAGTTCCTTATCAGGCAGACCAGGAGATCCAGGACCACGCAGCAAGAAAAGAGACAGCACTCATGGTAAAGTCCAAAACGATGTATTTAAAAGGCACAATCAACCAACGTTTCGGTCCTAACAGGACCTTTCTCAAGGGTGTGCTCATAACCAATGTGAACAAAACCACCAATATATATACCCACACCCAAACTATCCACCATGTGTGATAGGCTGAAAGCCTACCCCACCCATCCAGCACACCTGTCTGCAATTATGTCTGGATGGGAGGATGATGTCATAATTGCGCGCCTGACTCCCACTGCCATCGACAGACCAGGAGCATTTACTGTAGTCATGGAAACCACCCAAGTTAACAAAGAACCATAGCGTATGTGTCGCGCTGTCAGTGTAGCCGCGTTGCAGCCTAAGAGCCTGACATGGCTCAGGGTGGTCCCCAGTAGCTCAGCCCAGACTTAAGGTGGCGTTGACAGATCACAGGCAGCAAAAAATGAGCTCTAATAATGTGAATCACTAAACAAAGTGCACCTCAACAGTGAAAACACAATGGGATGTAAGGAGTGTGGGAAGGGAGGGAAAGGAAGGGAGAGGGTAGCAAGCAACATACAGGGGTATGGAAGACAAAGGAAAACACAACAGGAACAGTAAGGGCAGGAAGGGTGGGGAAAATGACAAAAGATGCAGACAGAGAAATTATAAAAAATAAGAACAGTGAGACACAGTGAGATATCAGATGCAAATGGCAACTGGTAGAGCCAGAGCTTGGGGGAGAGCAAAGGATTAGGTAGAAATGCAAAAAAAAAAAAAAGTTAGAGAAAGCATCCCAGTCTGAAGTCCTCATTCAAGTAATATGGTGCCATGGTCTTCAGATCGTAGATGGTTTTTGCCTCCAATTGCAGCAGCATCCTATAGCGATCCCCACCACGGGCAGAGGTGTTGGCTTGCAGAATCAGCAAACATTTGAGTGACGAAAGACTACTGTATGTTGATGTTGCTTAAAATATCTTGCCACCGGGAGGAAATTAAGATCATCCTCTGTGTTTTGATCCAATAGTGCCTTTCTGATGGTTGACCTATGGACGGCCATGCGTGCCTTAAACATACGGCTCGTTTTGCCTATATAATAAAGCCCGCAAGGGCATTTAATAAAATAGACAACGAACCGCGACTCACAGTTAATGGCAGTCTTGATACCAATTGATTTACCACTATGGGGATGAGTAAAGGATTGGCCAGTCTGTAAGAAGCCACAATTAATACACCCGTGACATTTATAGACACCGGGTTTCCTCTGGAGCCATGTTGTAGTATTTGCATATTTAGCTGATGGATCGGCTTGTACAAGCGAATCCCTCAGGTTCCTGCCCCGGCGATAACACATCCTCGGTGGCGTCCGACAGATATTCTCAATTTTGGGGTCATTAGCCAAGATATTCCAATTCCTTTTGACACTGTAACGGATCGGGGGACTTGCAGTTCCCAGCGTGTCCCCGTCACCCCTGCTTCCACAGTGCCTAGTTCCTCCACTCCCTTACATCCCCAAACTCTACATTCGTCCCTCAGCCGTTCCTCCATGGCTCCATCCTCACGCCCAGGCTCACACTCTGCGCACGCGCGCAATTCCCTCATGAAGCGCGCGCGTTCATGATCTCGGGTTCCCTATCGTGGCTCACGCGCTCCTCGGCATGCCTCTGTCACCCCTGTCCGTCCCCTACTTGGTTCCTCCGTTCCTCCTTCCCCTCTGTCTTCTCTCCCCTGCACCTCCTCCCTGGTCTTCCCTCACGCTCTGGTACACGCGCGGTGCGCACGCATAGCAGGGTTACAGAGGGCGTGCGCACCCGCTCTAGTTACTTACCTCCCCCATGCTCTAGCTCCGCCCCCTGTCGGTTGCAGGCTATAACCCTTGATTACCTCCCTGTTTCCTCCCCTGCTCTCACTGACCTATCCTTACAAGTACCCACTCAAACCTTTGCTCCTCCCTTCATCCCTATTGGCCCTTCTTCCCATATAACCCCACTCTGTCCTCTCAGTCATTGCTCTGCGTAGCTTTCCTGTAGCTCCTGTGTGTGCAGTGTCTATGCCTAGCTCCCTTGTCTGTTTCAGCCCTGGTTCCTGTCCCTGCCCCTGTTTTGGATTCCTTTGGCTTGAACTTGAACTCTGCTATGGACTTGACTACGCTGCTCTCTCCTGCCCTTGAACCCTGGCTTTCGGACATCACTACGCTGCTCTCTCCAACCCCTGGACTCTGGCACTTGGACATTACCCTCAGACCTCTGGCACCCCGGACTCTGCAAGTATTACGTTAACCCTTACTCACCAGGCCGGCCAATGCTACAACCACACTTCGGGCACGCCCTCATATCTGTGGCTGCGTGTTATACCCTTACCCACCTCAGTACTGGGGACTGGCCAGGTCTGCGGGCATACAGACATTACATTATGCAGAGGCCAACAAACGCAGACCCCCCTGAGGTGGGCCAAGGTGTCTCCATGGAACATTGGCAGTTCCTAAGTGACCAACTCTCTAATGTCACACAGAGACTTTCTAATTTGTCCCTCCCGGAAGCTCCTGTGGCCCCATCTACCCCGGTCCCAGTGCCTATAAGTAACACGGGGCCACGTATTCCACCACCCAACCGGTACGACGGGGATCCCCTCGCCTGCCGAGTGTTCCTGAATCAGTGTGACGTTCAATTTGAGATGTCCCCGTCCCACTTTCCTACTGGTCGTACTAAGGTGGCCTACGTCTATGCCCTACTCACTGGCGATGCTCTCGCTTTGGCTTCTCCCCTCTGGGAACACAGACCAGATATAACCCAAGATTACTCCAAATTCTGGCATGAGTTCCAACAGGTTTTTGACACACCAGCATGTAGGGAGACTGACGATTTTTCCTTGTTTCATCTCTCTCAGGCTCGCAGGTCAGCTGCAAGATACGCGGTGCAGTTCCACACCATCGCTGCACAAACTGTAAGGAATCCACTACTGGCTTTGACTATAGCCTTGCAGAATCATGCAGTTGCAAGCTTCCCATGGCAATCAAAGGCACATGTGCTGCCTCTCATTGCAGCTTCTGCCCTGTGCTACATCATTGGAGGAATACTCACACACCCTCCTCCTGTGATTGGATCTACGCCCTTTATATTCTAGGCGTTGGCACTGAACCAGCGCCGAGCATAATTTCCTACCTGGACGTTACTGTCTCTGCCACAAACCACCCCAGGCCTCACTCCAAGTGTTCTTACCTTCCAAGTTCCTGAGTATCCAGAGGCCTGTTCCTGGACGTCCGTGCTGAAGCGTTGTTGCCAGCACTGGTACCTGCTGCATTCCCTCCTAGCAGTGGCTACCCTTCCTCTCCTGCGGCCTGCTGCTATCTCCTTGCAGTGGCCTGCCCTGGACGTCTGTGCTGAAGCGTTGTTGCCAGCACTGGTACCTGCTGCATTCCCTCCTAGCAGTGGCTACCCTTTCTGTTCCTGCGGCCTGCTGCTATCCCCCTGCAGTGGCCTGTCCTGGACGTCTGTGTTGAAGCGTTGTTGCAAGCACTGGTACCTGCTGCATTCCCTCCTAGCAGTGGCTACCCTTCCTTTCCTGCGACCTGCTGCTATCCTCTTGCAGAGGCCTGCCTTAGACTTCTGCGCTGAAGCGTTGGTTCTTCCCGACGCTGCCCTGCAGTGAACTTCGGCCAGCCTGCTGTCTCTTCCTGCTGAGATCGGCGTCATGGGCCGAGGCCGCTCCTCGCGCAGAAGCCACCCCCGCGCTCACGCTCCTAAGCTGAAGCGGGGAACTCCTGACTTCCTGTTGCCGAACTCCTGCTTCATTAACGACGATGCTGCCTTCTCCAATCCTGACCCTGCGATGTACGACTATGAACTGCGCACTCCGGATCAGTCTGCGTGGACTAAGGTCGGTGATTATATAACCCCACCTCAGCCCCGCGGTCCGGTCCCAGTTTGTGGCGAGCATTGGCGTAACACAAACCCAGTGGAACGATGAAGCGCTCGCTGCGGCATACTGGCACGGTTTGTCCGAATCTCTCAAAGATGACCTTGCAGTTCACCCCCGGCCTTCATACCTCGAGGAACTCATTGCCTCAGTATCCGGATGGATCAGCGTACTCAGGAACGACGCCACGAGCGTCACTGTTCTCGTTCTCTCTCGTGCTTGCCTGTTTCTCCTAGGTCTCCTCCATTGGCTCTACCTGCGTTGGAGCCCCAGTACTGATGCAAATCAGTAGTCAACAGCTCTGGGCCGCTGAGAAAGCGTGACGCCGTGAGGAGGGTCTCTGCTTCTACTGTGGTTCCCCAGAACACCAACTTCATCACTGCCACTTGAAACTGGGAAACGGGAACACCCAGTAAAGGTAGAGGGGCTTCTACTGGGTACTATTTCTCCTTGCCCCTCTCTCCCTAAGGAACCACCGAAGAAAATATTTCTCCCCATAACTCTTGTGGGCCCGGATCGTCAAGTGTGGTTGAAGCCTTCATCGATTCCGGGTTTGGTGGCAACTTTCTTGATCACACCTTCGCTTGCAGCAAACAAATATCGTTAGTCAAGAAAAAGTCGCCAATCGGCCTGGAGGGTATTGACGGTCGACCTCTCCAACCAGCCTTCATCATTTGGGAGTCTATTCCACTTACTAACAACAAATGCTAGATGGCGCTCGACTAACTCAATAAAACAGTGAAGTGAATCAATAAATAAAACAATAAAGTGAAACAATAAAGTGAATAAACAAATCAATAGTGATAAATACTCAATGTATATAAATAGTGAAGAGAAGCAGAGGGAGTCTTGGTGATGTCCTCCGTTCCGGCGAGCTGTGATGACACGATCTGGAAGTGACGTCACGGTGTCCACACACGTGAGAGCTGTGAGCAGTGTGTACCGAGCGGTGAGAGTCTGCGATGCACTAAAGACCCAGCTGTATACTGCCTTTACTTTTAAGATCTATGTAAGCCTCCATTCGTGACCTTTTTATACATTTTGTTATTCTATCTGCACCATGGCTGTTTTCTCTTTTTCATGAGATTGCTGACCCTATATACCGCACCTGACTGGGATGATTCACAGTTCCAGACAGAATCAATGAATCAATGCTTTAAAATCTACCTCGTTTGTGAGTAGTGATTTGGCAACCCCTTATATTTTGATTATCACTGTGTTACTGTATTACACTATATATATTTTCTTCTTTTGGGTATCCACGACGCTCCCCTGGAATTCGATCAACAGTCTATTCCACTTACCCTGACCACCACGGATGGTCATACCGAGGTAATGGTCTTCAATGTGTTCCACTCCCCTACTGTCCAGGTTATTCTCGGATTGCAGTGGCTTCAGATGCATAACGCGTATAGATTGGACCAATGTTTTGCCGTTCCAATGGGCTGATACCGCAGAGAAGACGGTTTCTCCTTCTGTTGTCGTGCTCGCCGGCCTCGACACCACCTCATCTTCCTACTCTGCTTTACCGAAGGTATACCATGAATACTTAGATGTCTTCAATAAAATCCAGGCTGAGGTGTTACCCCCTCATTGCCCTTATGACTGTCCCATTGATTTAATTCCTGGATCCATACTCCCTAAGTCCAAGTCTTATCCTCTGTCTGTGCCCGAGAAGGAAGCGATGACGTCATACATCCAGGAGAATCTTAAGAAGGGGTTCATCCGAAATTCTACCTGCCCCGCCGGGGCAGGCTTCTTCTTCGTGAATAAGAAGGATGGCTCCTTAAGGCCCTGTATCGACTTTCGTGGGCTTAACAAAATGATGGTAAAAAAACGTTACCCCCTTCCTTTGATTTCAGAACTCTTCGACCGTCTACAAGGTGCCTCTATTTTCTCCAAACTCGATTTAAGAGGAGCCTATAACCTTATTCGTATAAGGGGCGGGGACGAATGGAAAACCACGTTTAACACGCGTTCGGGACATTATGAGTATTTAGTGATGCCGTTCGGCCTATGCAATGCCCCTGCTGTTTTCCAAGAGTTCATGAACGATATCTTTTGGGACATTTTGGGAACATTCGGCATCGTATATTTGGACGACATCCTCATTTTCTCCAAAAGCTTGGAGGAGCACATTCGCCATACCAAACTGGTACTGTCTCGGCTTCGTGCTAATCACCTATACGCGAAAATGGAGAAATATCTGTTCCATCAATCTTCCACAGCTTTCTTAGGTTATATAATCTCCGACAAAGGCTTCACCATGGACCCTGAGAAATTGAAGTCTGTGCTCGACTGGCCGTTGCCAAACTCCCTCAAAGCCGTGCAGCGCTTCCTTGGCTTCGCTAATTACTACCGGAAATTCATCCGCAATTTCTCCACTATTGCTCTATCCATCACTGCCTTGACCAATAAAGGTGCGGATCCGACTGTTTGGTCCCCCGAGGCAATTGAAGCCTTCGACTTTCTCAAGAGAGCCTTCGTGTCAGCCCCCATCCTTCAGCCTCCGGATACTTCCCTTTCCTTTACTCTAGAAGTAGACGCCTCAGATTTGGGAGCCGGCGCAGTGCTTTCTCAGAGATCTTCCCTACAGGAAAAACTCTATCCCTGTGGATTCTTTTCCAGGAAGTTCTCATCGGCCGAGAGAAATTATGATGTCGGGAATCGCGAGCTTCTGGCCATCAAGTTGGCCCTCCAAGAGTGGAGACATCTCCTCGAGGGTACCAAGGAGCCAGTAGCCATCCTCATCAACCACAAAAACTTATTGTACATTGAGGGGGCTCGTCGGTTGGGATCTCGTAAAGCTCGTTGGGCTTTGTTCTTTTCACGGTTCAATTACACAATTTCTTATATTCCTGGCACCAAAAATATCAAGGCTAACGCCCTGTCTCGTCAGTTCTCCACGGAGAACGAATCTTCGGAGATGATTCTTCCCGCTAAGTGTATTATTTCCGCCAACAACTTTGATGTCTTGGATGAAATCAATAAAGCCCAGACTCCCATTCCTAGGAGATTTAAGGTGCCAGAAGGACGGTTGTACACTGCCCCCCGTTTTCGCCACAAGATACTTCTGTGGGGACATTCATCCAGATCTGCTGGCCATCCAGTCTTCAGGAGGACGGTAGACCTGATCAAACGGACCTTTTGGTGGCCTAAGATGAACAAGGACATTTTTGACTTCACCAGAGCTTGCCCAGTATATGCCCAGAGTAAGTCCGCCCGACACAAACCTTATGTCTCCACATGCCTCTTCCCATTCTGGAACAACCTTGGAAACACATCTCAATGGACTTTATTGTGGAACTTCCCAATTCTAAAGGGATGAATACGATCCTTGTCGTAGTAGACAGGTTTTCCAAGCATACACACTTTATACCCCTCAAGGGTCTTCCGAATTCAGCCACCGTGGCCGACGTTTTTTCTAAGGAAATTTTCAGATTACACAGTGTTCCTATTTCAATTGTTTCGGACAGAGGTTCTCAATTCATTTCTAAGTTTTGGGTAGCTTTTTCTCAAAGACTTGGCATTTCCCTTCTATTTTCCTCGGGTTATCACCCACAAACCAACGGGCAGACGGAGAGAATGAATCAGATGCTGGAACAGTATCTCCGATGCTTCGTGTCTGAATCGCAGGACAATTGGGTGGACCTGTTACCCTGGGCTGAGATTGCCATTAACTCTTTAAGAAACGAATCCACGCAAGAGTCGCCTTTTTTCATTAACTATGGATTTCATCCCAGCAGTCTTCCCCTCTCCTCCCTCCCCTCTGGTGTTCCCGCAGCGGGTTCTCACATTTCCTGTCTTCAGAATTCGTGGAAAAAGATCTTAAAGGCTTTGCAAGGTTCCGTTCAAAGACAGAAAACGCAAGCTGATCTACGACGTCAAGTGGGCCCAGTATTCAAACCTGGAGAAGGAGTTTGGCTATCATCCAAGAATATCAAGTTCAAGACTCCTTCTCAGAAACTGGCCCCAAGATTCTTGGGTCCTTTCAAGGTCCTGGAAAGGATCAACCCGGTCGCATACCGACTTGCACTTCCCCCTATTATGAAAATCCTTTCGGTTTTCCACGTGTCGCTCCTTAAACCCCTGATCCAAAATGCCCATTTTCCAGATCGCCCTCATAGACCTAACCCGGTCATCATACAAGGACAACAAGAATTCGAAGTCCAGTCCATACTCGATTCTCGTTGGTCAAGGGGCAGACTTCAGTTTCTTGTACACTGGAAAGGATATGGCCCGGAGGGCGTTCTTGGATACGATCCCATCATATCCATGCCCCAGCACTCCTCAGACAGTTCCGTCGGACGTTTCCTCATAGACCTTGGGAGGATCGTCCGGAGTCCGATCCTCAAGGGGGGGATACTGTAACAGATCGGGGTACTCGCAGTTCCCAACGTGTCCCCATCAACCCTGCTTCCACAGTGCCTAGTTCCTCCGCTCCCTTACATCCCCAAACTCTACCTTCCTGCCTCAGCCATTCCTCCATGGCTCGATCCTCACGCCCAGGCTCACACTCTGCGCACGCGCGTGGTTCCCTCATCAAGCACGGTGTTCACGATCGCGGGTTCCCTATCGTGGCTCATGCGCTCCTCGGCGTGCCTCTGTCACCCATGTCCGTCCCCTACCTGGTTCCTCCGTTCCTCCTTCCCCTCTGTCTTCTCTCCCGTGCACCTCCTCCGCTGGTCTTCCCTCACGCTCTGGTACACGCGCGGTGCGCGCACATAGCAGGGTTACAGAGGGTGCGCGCACCCACTCTAGTTACTTACCTCCCCCACGCTCTAGCTCAGCCCCCTGTCGGTTGCAGGCTATAACTATTGATTACCTCCCTGTTTCCTCCCCTGCTCTCACTGACCTATCCCTGCAAGTACCCACTCAAACCTTTGCTCCTCCCTTCATCCCTATTGGCCCTTCTTCCCATATAACCCCACTCTGTCCTCTCAGTCATTGCTCTGCATAGCTTTCCTGTAGCTCCTGTGTGTGCAGTGTCTATGCCTAGCTCCCTTGTCTGTTTCAGCCCTGGTTCCTGTCCGTGCCCCTGTTTGGATTCCTTTGGCTTGAACTTGAACTCTGCTTTGGACTTGACTACGCTGCTCTCTCCTGCCCTTGAACCCTGGCTTTCGGACATCACTATGCTGCTCTCTCCAACCCCTGGACTCTGGCACTTGGACATTACCCTCAGACCTCTGGCACCCCGGACTCTGCAAGTATTACGTTAACCCTTACTCACCAGGCCCGGCAACGCTACTACCACACTCCGGGCACGCCCTCACTGCTGTGCGTGCATGTTATACCCTTACCCACCTCAGTACTGGGGACTGGCCAAGTCTGCAGGCATACAGGCGATACAGATACTACATTTGATCTGATTAGAAGAAGTTGTATAAGTACTACCAATATTCATGAACGCCTTTTCGATTTTTACATTAGATGGTGGGGGTAGGGACCCCCTGTCAACTGCCTTTACTTTAGTTAGGGCCACATTGACTTCTGATCAAGAGTATCCCCTATCCAGAAACCTCTGAGCCATTTTCCACAAAGCTTCCTCAACCAGCCTAGAGTCACTGGTAATGCGTTTGACCCTAAGCATCTGTGATTAGGGAAGGCCACATTTAAGTGACTCTGGGTGGTGACTCATTGTGCACAACAGTGTATTTTTGTCTGTTGGTTTCTAAAAAATCTCAGTAGCTGGTAGCCCATTTTTCTTATAAACCACTGTATCAAGGAAAGGAATACGATCCATACTGTAATTGACAGTAAACCATATCGTTGATGGTATCGCGTTCAATTGTGAAATTAACTGCAAGAGCTCATCCTCCTGCCCCTCCCAGATCAAGAAAATGTCATTGATGTAGCGAGTGTAGTGGACAATCTTGCTTGCAAAGGGGGCATCATTAAGTAGGTGTAACTGTTCATAACTGTCCATAAATAAATTGGCGTAGGCCGGAGCCATATTGGAACCCATTGCTGTGAGGACAAAAGAGATGCACCCGCTCAACCTAGTGTGACCACTTGGGTCACTAGTACAGACTGGTGCGAAGGGCAGGGAAGGTAATCAGAACACAAATAACACTGTATGACATAAGACACTGTGCATACAGATAAGGCCCTATAGATGCACTCAAAATCTGTAGAGGGAGAGCACCCTGAAAAATGAGCAACACAACAGAAGAAATCTGGACCAAACCAGAGATAAGATGTATAAATATGCTTTATTATTGATAATAAAATGGTTGGTACCGGAACATATAGGGAATGAGGTGAACTGAATGCAAAAAAGTGCTAGTAGGCAAAATGCCTGAAATGTATCCAAAATGGAACAATGAATGTAAGCACTATAAAGCAATGAACCTATGCCTATGGTATAAGGCAATAGGGGATAACTCTGGTGTGTGACATCACTAGAACGTTATATATAATATATACACTCACATTGGGCACTAACGTGTGTATAGGCACATAATCACTGTCAATCATGCATCAATGATGTACTATATAAGTAACATAACAGTGGCAATGATAAATCGGTAGTGTAAATGTAGCACACAAAACACACACAAGTGTAAGACTGCTGACATAAACCAATGTAATGGTCAAAGAGCAATAAGAGACGTGAAACCCCACCACAACTGACCCTGTTAGTGAGTAACTACACACAGGGACAGAAAAGTGGGAAAGGGAGTACCCTGCACAGCAACAGCAATAGACTTATGTACTTTGGGAAGTACATAGATCACTGGTACTATAGGGTGGTCTTAAGACAAAAAAGCACCTGTTTCCTCAGAAATCCAAGAGTTATTTATTCCAAGACGAATGATGGAGTCTATTTCATTTTTATAGACCATTGTAGGATCTCTTGGTAGTTTTTTATAATAATTAGTATCCAACAATTGTCTCTCAATCTCTGCCCTATAATTATTATAATCCATCACGACGATCCCCCCACCCTTATCAGCCGGTTTGATGATGATTTTATCATTGGCCTTCAAGGATTTGATGGCTTGCTTCTCTTCCACTGAGAAGTTTGAAAAATTTCCTTTTGTGGTTCCTGATGTACTTCCGAGTGTCATTACCTAGGAGTCCCATGAAAGTGGTAATACTATGATTAACCACAGTGGGATCAAAAGTACTTTTGGCTTTGAATTTGTTATCAGCAAAGTTCATCTGGTTATTATCAGTTTCTGCTACCTCTGCTCTGGAGAATAAATCTTTTAATCTTACACTGGCGACACACTTTATTCGAGCTCGGCTAGTCCCACGAATTCGGGTATACCCGGGTGTATTGAGGTTTGTGACTGTTTTCTGCCCGAGTGCATTGAGGTATTTTCCAAGCAGGGATTGAAGCATTTTATTCCCGCTGGCTGCAATACTGCACAGTATATATATATATATACTGCATTACAATTCATGAATTTATGCCATCTGGTAGACACGCGAAGCATTGCAGCCTATTAAATTCTAATCATTATCATTTAACAGATCAGCCGCCCGTCAGCCAGGCATGAACCCAGGCTGGGAAGGCAAACGCAACGGGGCTTGCCAGAGGTGAGGAGCGGCGCATTCCAGGTATCTGCCAGGTACATACTGGGTATTTGCTCGAATAAAGTGTGTCGGTGCAGTAGCTGACGATCAAGTCTAAACATATCTATTTCCCAACGAAAGGAGTCTTGGAGGTAGTTGGAACAAACGACAGCCCTTTATGGAGTATACTGATCTCTGCAGAGGAAAGGGAATAAGAAGACAGATTGTAAATCACTTCCTCCTGGGGTGTCCTCTCCCCCTCTTGGCTTCTCTTTCAAGTATCTTGCTCTTCCCAGCACCTCTCCTGACCGCTCTCCTACGTCGGAGTCTGGGATGGGCGGCTTGTGCGAGCTCACTGGGCCCCCACCTAAAAAAGGATCCGAATGTGCACCCTCTGGAGCATCAGAGAAATCTGTATCACTCGTACTATAGCCGACACCTATCCCTGGGGTCTTCTTGGGACTGGAGTAGGCTCTTCTCTGCCCTCTGCGCCCTGTGCCAGGTTCGTGTAGTTCAAGGAGCCACCTGTATACCCGCTTGTGGATAGTTTGGGTGTGGGTATATATTGGTGGTTTTGTTCACATTGGTTGTGAGCACTCCCTTGAGAAAGGTCCTGTTGTTAGGACCGAAACGTTGGTTGATTGTGCCTTTTAAATACATCGTTTTGGACTTTACCATGAGTGCTGCCTCTTTTCCTGCTACGTGGTCCTGAATCTCCTGGTCTGCCTGGTAAGGAACTCTGTTACCTATTCAATACCTATGGGATAAGCACCTATCTTTTATCTTTTTGTGAGTGCCATCTGTTCTTGTTACTATATATATATAGCCTATATGAACTTGTATTTTTATTCTGTATGCAATCATGTCTGTCAGCACCCTGGCTTATTCACCATGTTGTATGCATTATGTTTTTGTTGTCCTCTTGTTTCACCCCTCCTCTCCCCCCACTTGCCCTTTAAGAGTTAATGATTATCATCTCTATTCAGGTGTTTTTAATGTGCTCAGTTATTTAGTGGGTATATATACCCATGGTATCATCATTAGTATAGCTTTATCCCCTGAGGAAGTTGCTTTATGCGACGAAACGCGTAGGGAAATAGCTGGCACTGTCCTTTACTTATATTTACTTTCATTTGTGCTATTGTGAGGAGTCTTGTCCTAACCTCTTGCCGAGCCGTTTCTGTGTCTCATTTATTTTGGACTGCATCAAGGGAACCTGACCGCTGTGTCCATATCTTGTCACGTTGGAAGATACATACTCTTGCGGGACTCCCATTCAGGGGGAGAACGGGTGCGTGCGCTTCCTTCAGGCATCCACGAGGGGAGAGTGTTGGACTCTCTCATACAGCAGAGATTCACGGAGGCTCGACCGGGTGATTGTCAAGACTTTATTCAATGCCTTTTATTTTAGTGCACATTGTAAGTGTCCTTGATTCACTTGCATGTTTATTTTAACCATTAAATTACAATAGTATGCTATGGGAGCCGCGCTGTCTTCTTTTCGTTAATATATATATATATATTGTGGCAAGATGGCCGTGGTAAGTGAGGAGACAACACGACTCTTCTGGTGAAATAATGCTGGTGGATTCATTTGTCCAAAAGTGTAACCAAAACAATGGGTACTCTGTCCCTTTAAGTGCAATAAATGTAAACAAAAACCTATCCCCGGTCGGGGAACTGACTAAACAAAAGTGCAGGCTATCTGCCTGGCTGGCTAGCTAACCTAGTCAAGCCCAACAATGTTCAACAATACCAGTTGGCTCCATACCTGGGAGCTTTATTCCCCTTTGGGACAGGATCAATCTGAGCAGCCTGTGTCTGTCTGTCACCACTCCTCTGTCTTCTCTCTGTGACTGAGAGAGACTGCTGCTCCAGAGGCATCTCCTCTTCCTGTTTTAAAGCAGATGAGCTAGCTTAATTTGAATCACCTGTGGACTGCTTAATCAGCTGGGTTAACCCCTCGTCTAATGGAAAGCAGGCATTCTGCCATCTCCTACTAATGTATACAGAGTCAATAACCCTGTCAAATATCCCCCTTCCCAGCGTAACGTTACCGAGTGGAGCGGCCCATGCACCGAGACTATGCACCCTAGAGAGTGCATTAGCATTACTGTGCAGTATGCCTGGCCGATGTTGGACTGTGAAGTTGAAATGTTGTACAACAGAAACCAACGGGTAACTCTCTAGTTCTTTTCTTTGTTTCTATGCATCCACTGTAGGGGTGCGGGATCTGTAACGAGCTTAAAAGACCTGCCTAAAAGGTAATTCTTCAACGTGTCTGTTGCCCACTTTACGGCCAAACACTCTTTTTCTACTGTGGCATATCTTTATTCGCGGGGACACAATTTGCGACTTAGATAGAGGACTGGGTGTTCCTCTTCTCCTACAAACTGGGACAGTACTGCTCCGAGACCTACTTCGAAGGCGTCCGTTTTCAGAAAAAAATCTTTTGTAAAATCTGGGACTACCAAGACTGGGTGGCTACAGAGCACTGTACGTAGGTCTAAAAATGCGGTCTCCGTATCACTGCTCCATTTTACAACATCAGCTGCCCTTGCCTTTACTAAATCTGAAAGCTGTGCAGCCCGGGTTGCAAAATGGGGTATAAATCGCCTGTAGTAACCTACAATGCCTAGAAATGTCCTAACCTGTTTTTTTTAAGGGGACGGGGCCAATTCTCAATGGCTTCAACTTTATTGAGCTGAGGTTTTACTTTCCCCCTTCCCACAACATAGCCAAGATATTTTGCTTCTGCTAGGCCGACTGAACATTTAGCTGGGTTGGCTGTAAGACCCGCCTCCCGAAAGGTTCTTAACACTGCCTCAACCTTTTGTAGATGTGAGTCCCAATCTGGATTATGAATTACCACATCGTCTAAGTACGCTGAGGCCTTTGGAAGGTTGCAGGTGCCCCATGAAGGCCAAAGGGTAAGACAGTATACTGGAAAAGGCCATCAGGTGTGGAGAAGGCTGTTTTCTCTTTTGCTGAACTTGTTAAGGGGATTTGCAAATAACCCTTTGTAAGATCTAAAGTGATTAGAAAACGGGCCCTCGCCAACCTCTCAATTAACTCGTCTACCCGCGGCATAGGATAGGCATCAAACTTCGAGACTTCATTGACTTTTCTAAAGTCATTACAGAACCGTATTAACCCATCCGGCTTAGGTACCAAGACAATAGGGCTGGACCATTGACTATGGGACTCCTCAATTACCCCTAATTCTAGCATCTTCTTTACCTCAGACTGAATAGCCCCTCTTCTAACTTCTGAGATCCTATAAGGTCTTATCTTAATGGCTATCCCCGCTTGGTGATGATATCATGGGAAATCACCCTAGTTTTCCCTGGTACGCTGGAAAATACATCCCTGTTCCTTTTCACCAAGTCTACAGCTTCTCTGTATTGTTCAGGAGTAAGTTCTGCCGATATTCGAACGAGTGGATCCTCCCCTTTCCCGGATTTGTTAGCTAATACCAACAGACATACCTCTCTATCCTTCCAGGATTCTAATAGATTTATGTGATAGATTTGCTCTACCTTCCTCCAATCTGGCTGTTGAATTTTATAATTCACTGGGCCGACCTGTTCTAGAACTTCATATGGCCCTTGCCAATGTGATAACAGCTTGCTTTCGGCCGTGGGAAAAAGCACCATTACTCGGTCCCCTGGTCGGAAGCTGCGAACCGTAGCCTGTCTGTTGTAAAGGTTCTGTTGGGCCCTCTGTGCCTCTTCTAAATGTTGTCTGACTATGGGAGTCATATGAGCAATGCGTTCTTTTAAATCTTCCACAAATTGGACAACATTTTTCCCTGGAACAGCTTGTTGCTCCCACTCTTCTTTGAGGCTATCCAGAATCCCTCTTGGGCGTCTCCCATACAGGAGTTCAAATGGGAAAAACCCTGTAGAGGCCTGTGGTACTTCTCGGATAGCAAACAAGAGATAAGACAACAAGGTGTCCCAGTTCTTCCCATCACTAGCAACCACCTTTATCAACATCATCTTCAGGGTTTTATTAAATAGTTTTACCAGTCCGTCCATTTGCGGATGGTAAACAGAGGTTCTTAGGGACTGTATTTTTAGCTCTACACATGTCTTGCATAAGTTTAGATGTAAATGGGGTACCCTGATCTGTCAAAATTTCCTTTGGTATCCCGAGTCGGGAGAATACCTGTAACATTGATGACCCTTGGCAGATTTCTCCAAGGGACCCACTATATCCATGGCGATCCTCTCAAATGGGATCTCAATAATAGGCATAGGGGTCAATGGGGCCCTCAAACTTGGTCGGGGGGATCTCAACTGACTCTCGGGACATGAGGTACAGAATCTTTTTACTGCATTATATATCCCTGGCCAGTAAAATCATTTTAGGATTCTTTGCTGTGTCTTCTCTACTCCCAGATGACCCCCCAATAAGTGAGAGTGTGCTAGCTCTAGGACCTTCCTTACTAATGAACTGGGTACTAGCAATTTTTCTATTTCTTGGCCCTCCTCTTGGCTCACATGGTATAACAAATCATTTTTAATACAAAAATAGGGATAGGATTCCTTGGTTGTTCCCTCTACCGGGACCCCATTAACTTCTACAACCTAGCTAAACCCACTTTTCAACTGGGGATCATTAGCCTGTTCCCTACCAAAGTTAGTCAGGGAAAGTTCTAGACTTCCACAACCTTCCTCATCTGGAGTTTGGCCGGTTACATCCACGGGTAACTCGGACTCCTGAGCGTCAACAGGCCCTGTCTCGGACAACTCCTCTCCCTCTGGTCTCCCTCCGTTAGGAGTACTAACCAGTGCTAACTGGGGTGGGGGCGGACCTCTTTTTTGTTTCCTTCCTATGTTCTCATTTTGACTTAGGGGTTTTAAACACCTCGGAGACTAATTCAGGGTCTGTAAACGGAAAAAGCTCATCCGGAGTAGGATTGTTTAAGGTGAGTTGTCCTCGTATCAGGGTGTCAAAACCAGGGAAATTACAGCCTAACACTAGGGAATGGGGTAACTTTGGTACAATGGCTGCCGTAGTTTGGATGAATTGCCCCTCGACTTTCACTTTTATCAGAGTCATGGTGTACGGAATCATACACCATGCACACATAATACCGGCAACTTCTCACCCTGGTGTAACCGGAGAGGCTTAACCAACTTCCCTGATATCAAGTTAATATTACTCCCTGAGTCTACCAGGGTGGAGATTGGTTTACCATTTAAAATCACCGTGGTGAGGAAGTTGTAGGTATGTTTTCCCTCGCGGGTCATACATACCACTCCACAAAATTCAGACTTCACAGAGCCATACGCACACTCCATTGGTTCAGACAACTGTGGGCAATGAGCCTTAATATGCCCCGCCTCCTCACACACAAAACAAACAATTGTCCCAGTTCGTTCTTGAAACCCTTTGAGAGATTTAGAGTTTCTGTCCCTATCCAGGTTTTCTTCCACTCGCTCAAATCGTGTGAACAGTCATGGGTCCTGGCGCCAGCGCTGGCCTCTACCGTTCGTGTTGGGGCGTGGGTTGTGGTTTGTGCGAGGGGAGCATGACAATTCACGGGTGGCCAGAAAAGGCTCCACTGCGCCTACCATGGCATCACAAGTGAGGGGATCTCCCTGCCCCACCCACTGTTGAAGGTCCTGTGGTAACGCTCGAATGAATCGGTCCAACACCACCATCTCCAGGATCCGGGCCGGGCTATATACCTCTGGTTTTAGCCACTTGGACGCTAGGTGAATCAAATCCCATAACTGGGATCTGGGTGACTTCTGTTCCTGGTATCTCCACATATGGAACCTTTGCGCACAGACTGCGGGAGTCACTCCAATCCTTGCAAGGATTTCACTTTTCAGACAGTCAGATTCCGCTGCGGAGTCTTTGTCGAGGTCACAATATTATAAAGGGTAGATTGTGTTCCATCTACAATTGTTTAACAGGTGATATTTTATTCACAGTATTGATTATACTTGGACGGCATGTCCATTGACCACAGTATCATTGTGATTTCTGCTTATTCCAATTAAGCTGAGTGTTGTGTATCAGCTACTTCCTGGTTTTTATATACTTAGTAGCTTTGCCGTATCATCATCTGTGTGTAGTGTCTGTTAAATGTCATTGGGCGCAGAATCAATCTACGTACCACCAACCTGTTATTGTGTTACGCTAACAGTGATTATTAACATCTTAACAGATTAGAATATTATTACATATACCAGCTAGACACTGATCTGTGCTATCCATATCAATACAGGTTGGTTTGATCGGTATGCTACGCCACATGACGCACAACACACTTACAGTGGCTAAGCGCTTTTGAGTCATTACAGCAGTGAACCCTGTTCTTTATCATAGGCTAATTGAGTGTAAATTGTGTCTGCTTGGTATTTATAGGCAAAGCATACCATATTACACACCTTAGCCATCTACCATCTCTCCACTTCCCTCCCCTTTAAGTACTGTACATTATATGTTGTTACTACCAACTACTTTGTGTTAAGAACTTATTTTAATGCATGACCTATTAAATGCTAAGTTTTAATCGTCCAGGAGTGCACTACCAAATGAGCTTCTAGTTGATAAGCGTCGGCACTAAAATGCCTTCACTCCTCAGCTGTTGTTAGTCTATGTAATTATTTGCTCATTAGTTGCACCCACCGCCACACTAGGCGTTTAGGGCACATCCACATTACACAACATAATTAATCAAGTGAGCATTATATACCTGTTTTGTCGTTATCTCATAACATGCTTTTAAATATTCTATGTTTGTGAGTTCATTTTATGAGCCTTTTTTGGGAAATTAAATATTTTTTTGCACAGTAATGCACTAGGAATCGGCGCTTTTTTTTTTCTTTTTTTCTATGCAGGTGGAGAGGGAGGTCGTTGCACCCTCGTTAAGAAGCTGCTTGTTTCCTGATAGTGCTTGGCTTTATTCCCTTCATTGGACATTGTTTTTGGACTCCAAAGGACAGTTTGCATTGTGCATTCATAGGAGGTTCCACAGCACCACATATGTATTAATTCATGTATTATGGTTTAGATATCATTTGATTATGCTATATTAGTGTATATATTATTTAATATATTTACGGTATTTACATTTATATATATATTTTTTTATAATATATTTTTTAGCATTTTGACTCATTTCTATTCTCTGACATCTCCACACAAGCGCAGATCTTTATTGTATATATATATATATATATATATATATATATATATATATATATATATACAATAAAGATCTGCGCTTGTGTGGAGATGTCAGAGAATAAAAGTGAGTCAAAATGCTAAAAAATATATTATAAAAAATATATATACTGTATAAATGTAAATACCGTAAATATATTGAACTTTGGATCTGGATATATATATATATATATATATATATATATATATATATATATATATATATATATATATATCCAGATCCAAAGTTCAATACTCTTATTACTTATTTTTGGGAGGTAAATTCAAATGTTGAAAAAGTTCTTTGTATATACAGTATATATTTGAAATCTTGTAGATTTTCCATAGGTCCTTAACAAATAAGAAGTATATCATCTAAATACCATGCCAAGAAGACCAGGTCCACACCAAAGGGGTTGTTAGACCAAATAACCTCCTCTTCCCAGACTCCTAGGAAGAGATTGGCATAGCTTGATGCGCACCTGGCCCCATGGCCACGCCACACTTGTGTAAGAAAAAAATCTGTCGAACCAAAAAAAATAAGTTTTGAGGATAAATTCTATAGCTTCAAAATTAAATGTGTTTGAATCTATACACGTCTATATCCATTTAAAGGACTTTCTTAATAGCTTCCAAGCCTTTGGAATGTTCTATAGACATATAGAGGGCGGTGACTTCATATCACCAATAGATATTTGTTACTCCACTATATCTAAATTAGAAAGTACATCGATAGTATCCTTCAGATAGGATTTTAGATTCAAAGTAGAGTCCACAGCTATAAAGTATTTATTGAAACCATTTGCACTATCATTTGCCGTATCTTCTATCCAACATCCACCCCTCCCCTACCCTGCTCTGTAGGAACATTTGGAAAAGAGATACACTACATATACCTAAAGGGACCACCTGCATCAGAATCTTTGAGACCATCTCATGGTGATTTTGTGAGTGCTTTACTCATATATTGTGGTTGGACTGTTCTTCCACCTTTCTATCACTTTAGGTTTGTACATTTTCGCAACACATCCATTTGCACTAATATTATTTATCTCCTTGAATGTCCTTGCGGTCTGCAGTATGTGGGTATGACTACAAGACCGATTAAACGTCGGCTCTACGAACACATTTACAACATCAAAAGAGGTCTGGATTCACATAGCGTGTCGAGCCATTTCCTCCAAGTGCACGATAAAAACCCTAGAGGTTTAAAATGTGTAGCGATAGAGGCTGTCACGACCAATTGGCGCGGTGGGAACAGGGGAGGTGTATTAGGCAAGAGAGAATCCTTTTGGATTTACGAACTGAAAACACTAACCCCTCTCGGGCTTAACATTGAATTCGACCTGAAACCATTCCTTCTGGATAGATGAACCATCTATCTCCACAAACAGATTATCTAATTTCCAACACACAGGTCCCTGGCGCTAAATAGTAGAACACTTGTTTGATATTATAATTTTATATTTATATTAATATTTATTTCCTCCCAATCACCACTGGAGCACTTCACTCTTTGTTATAACATCATGTAATAATTAATATTGTAATATACATGAGTAAGCTATATATATTTCTAATTATTACACTATATATTTTCATGCACTTCTATATATTCACTCATTTACACATGCACTATTGCACTAGTATTTCATATATATTCATTTATTCATTCTTCACTCACACTTGATATACATCAATACTAGTATATATTTACACATATTATCCTTTTACACATATCTCATTTATATCTCATTTATACACATCCACTTCACTCCCATACCCACACAGGATATCCACATTCATCCTCACACCACCTGGGCACATATTAGTTTTAACTACACTTGTAATTGTCAACCGCTATTATTACCTTGCATTCTGCTCAACATACTTCTCATACTTGGTATACAATTGTTGTTTATCATTATTAACGATGTTCCTAGAATTGGGTCATGTATTATTTATTATTTCTTGTAAAGCATTATTGGCACCTATGGTTCTAGATAGTGTATATATATTATTTATATATTTTTGTAAAATTTATTTATTGATAATATGCATTCTTTGTTATCTCATACTCTGTTTTTGTGTTTATGTTCATGTCTGAGACGCTGAGAGTCCCAGCGCACACATCTGCGCATGATCAAGTCTGTTTTGGGGCACTGCACCTTTAACACGGGACTACATATACCGGGACATACAGGGACTACTTTTTTACAATACGTTTACCCCTGAGGAAGAAAGCTTGACTTTCGAAACGCGTAGGGTGTTTCTGTGAGGTCCTCCATACTTGGTGGTGAATTCTGTCCCCCTTGGAACTTGCAAGCTGCTGCCCGTAGGCTGACGAATCCGGGCGTGTATCCATCCGCGTTTGAACCTGCTTCGTTTGGCGCGCTTTGAGCGGCCGAGCAGGAAGGGTCTACAGCCACCAGCAGACACGCCAATATCACGTGTCCACGGCGAACGGAGGTGGATGCCACGGACAGAGGGAGCGAGTACCATCCACGTAGGAAGCCACACGTGTGAGCCCAGGAGATCGTTGCAGCAGCAGCCATCCATAGAGGGGATACCTTCTTACCTGATACCTTCTTACATTCGGTAAGCAGGTACCCCCACTTGAGTTGGAGTGTCCTATCAGATCCTATTTCATGTTTTTATATGTAATTTTATGTATTTTTAATGATATACTTTATTAAATGTGTTTGTAATCGGTCACCTGTTGTTCTCAGCGTCCGTCTCATGTTACATGTTTGTATGTGTGTTTAACAGTATTACACTATGTTTTGATTTTTTTCCTTACATGGTCACCTATCACATGTGGAGCATCTATCCCAAAGGAGAAAATCCACGCTACTGGTTGTATAATTTTATTGTTATTTTATATACACTATATATATAATACTAGTGCAGAGCGCCATTGATATATTTTTTGTACCAATAGATATTTGTTACTCCACTATATCTAAATTAGAAAGTACATCGATAGTATCCTTCAGATAGGATTTTAGATTCAAAGTAGAGTCCACAGCTATAAAGTATTTATTGAAACCATTTGCACTATCATTTGCCGTATCTTCTATCCAACATCCACCTCTCCCCTACCCTGCTGTGTAGGAACATTTGGAAAAGAGATACACTACATATACCTAAAGGGACCACCTGCATCAGAATCTTTGAGACCATCTCATGGTGATTTTGTGAGTGCTTTACTCATATATTGTGGTTGGACTGTTCTTCCACCTTTCTATCACTTTAGGTTTGTACATTTTCGCAACACATCCATTTGCACTCCCCTTTTTATGCCTTTTATCAAACTTAATGATAAGGATTAGGACGGAATAAGAATTTTGGATTTTGATTATATTTTGTATCTCTCTCCCTCTTACTGTGTGCGCTCAAATCAGATGGAGTCCCATCTGTGGATAGGAAGACCAAACACTAATGAAAAAGAGCAGAGCACTACCGCAACGTGGTTAGAACAAAAAGTGACAAACCTTGATAAAGCGCGGTTGCACAAAACACGTGGGCGCGTTTTTTACCATGGGAATCAATGTGATTTAATAAATGCTATTTTACTGGAGTCACCTCTTGATCTTTTTGTTCTTCCCACTATTTTTCATCAGTGTTTGGACTTCTACCCTCACAGAAGCACGCCTTGGAGTATCAGGACTAAGGATGCACTAAGGGCATCTGGTGATAAGTAAATTGCCCCGACGGGGTGACAAGAGAGGGGCTCACCGGCGATCACCTAATGGAGTGCCCCGAGTGCCCCGAGCTAATGCGAAATTAGAGTCCTCGGACGAGGAGTGCGCAAGGCTGTCTGATGTGCTAGATTTGTTGCCGGAGTTCCATACCAGTGGTACGCTTCGGCGAGCGGACACTCCTTGTGGTGTGGAGACACGGAGTCGAGTGTTGCCCGTACCACGGCAGCCCGAGCAGCGGAGTCCCACGGCCGTGGTGACTAGCGGTTCGTATGGAGGCCGATCCACCCCGACACTACGGAGTAGTAAGTCAAGGCCGTGCTTATCTCAGGCTCCGTGGGCGGTGATCAAGGAAGAGCAGAGCCAGGCCCAGGCGTGATCAGGCAGGAGCAGGGCATTGCCGGATGTCCTTGTGGAGGAAGAGGTCTCGCTTGGGGATCCAACCCAAGATGGCGGCAAGGCACGTGCGTGCACGAAGATCATTTCCAGTGACCCGAGCGGGGTCAAGTGGGAGATGATCGCGCCTCTACGATCGAGTAGCGGAAGCCGGTCACCTACCTCGAGAAAGAAGGTGCGATCGATCCGGAGAGTGAAGAGTCCCAGTACCAGAGAAGAGGAGAGACTTTGTGGCGGACTGAGCCAGGTAGTGCTGAGGAGCAGGTCGTAGCCCTGCACATACCCACTGTCCGGCCCTATCCCCAAACCCCGCCCAAACCCAGAGCTAGTCCAAAGGCCTTAGATAAAGTCCCTGCCCCAGTCATCTTCACGTTTGGGTCATCTTCTAGTCTAGGGATGTCAGGGGATTCCCGGGTCACTTCCGAGGAACGGACTGGGAGCCTGGACTAGGGAACGTCTAATGATGGATCGGTGGGAGGAGGGAGTATTTCACGACAAGTGTCGGTGTCGAGTGACTGTCCTAGCGCTATGAGTGTCACTATTGGGAACAAGTTGCGGGACAGGGAGTTGGCGGTGCCATCTGAGGGTACCTCTGGGATATCTTCCGGGTGTTTGCCTGAAGAAGAGGAATCCTTAGAGTCAGTTCAGGATGAGCTCAGGGAAACTAGATGGTGGGCGCCTTTGTATGAGGGATATGTAGCCTGGATTGATCGAATCCGATTTATTTTAGAAAGAGATAGGGTGGCGGATCACTGGTGGGCTAAAGGCGACTTTGATGAGGAGGCTTACCTGAAGGAGCTGCAGGATAGGTGGGGTAAGATTAGGCGAGTCCTCATCACACCAAATGGTCCCGATGGATTAGAGGATCCACATGAGCCCCTGTCATGGGTGTTACCGGGGAGGGCGGGCCATGCTAAATTGACCCGGTCCTGTCGTGCAGAACGGGCTATTGTGGCCAAATATAAGCGGTCTCATGGGCTTGAATACCCCTACGTCCCAGAACCCCTTATGAAAGAAATTGAGGATAATCGGGAAAGGTGGCTCTGGGCAGATATTGAGTATTACATGGTTAATAAAGGGGGTGTCATTACGGGTGTTCAAATTGAGCAAAGGATTTCCCAGTTGATGCGGGTGTGGACTATCGGGCGCAGCGTGTACATGCACAGGGTAGTGTACAGAAATGAGCGTAGTCTGCCCCGGGAGTACAGTATCACAGTGAGAAACGCAGCCGGAAGGGAGGTGAAAAAGCCAGACCCTCGACACTATTATTAGGTTGCCAGAATAGAGACTCTGTGTTTAGTCTAGCGCTCCCTGCTGGTCGGTGAGCGTCATTCCGTTGCATTATTATGTCAGCTAATGATGTTTTGAAATTCTAATTTTGTGTTCTTTTGCAGTGTTTCCTGGCGCAAGGTACACCAAATTTAGGTCCCAGCCGGGACGGTGGGGATTCACCAGGGGGAGTATGTAGCCATGCATAATAATGGACTGCAGACATCTTCCCTGTTGGCAGTAAACCCTGGTAAGTACAGGAATGTCAGGTGAGGTGCCCTATGTATGGATGCGAGTGGCTGCATGCTCTGAGTCCCAGAATAATTACATCAGAGATGTGCCTGCCCCTGAGGTATATAAGGCACAACACTGTCAAAGTTAGTTGTTGTTGCTGATGTGTTTTGGCTCCTGTGAAAGGGATTGCAGGATAGCTTTGTGCCCACTAGGGCTGTAACTAGTGGCACAAGTTTCCAAATCAAGCCTGTCAAGGCCATACTGTGTCCAGGGACCTGGCACAGGGGTGATCTCCCTACAGGGAGAGGGGATCCCACTTCAATTAGAAGGGCGTACCTGGCAAAGGGACAGCACGGCGAGATGTGCAGCTAAAGCTGACAGCTGCAAGGGGCAGTCTATCACATCAATAACGTCAATAAAGATGCCCTATTCAAAGATACCCCCACTGTGTGAGTGTGAAGTTACTCAACAGTGGATGACACCACCAAGAAGGAGTTCCTCACCAGGACCATCTCTCTGCGGAAGCACAGATCCTGATGAGGTCGAGGCGCTGCACTTGAAGTAAGTTGGACTCGCAACCACTACCTCAGCTGCCTGTCTGGTTGATATCCCCACACACCATCATGCGGGAGATTCAGGAGGCCTGTTGCCAACAGGTGCACCACCAGACACGACCATGTAATGGGGGCTGGTTAGACCACAGGGGCTCACATGAGATTGGGGTGGTCAGGCTAAAGGGAATACCCGTTACAGGTATATAGAGTATATCTGCTCAATTGATCACACAGTACTGCTAATGAAATAATAACAGTATACCAGTCATATACAGAGACATCAATGCAGTGCTGGCTATATAATAACCTCTCCGTGTATAGTGCAGTATAACAAGGTATACAGCACACAGTATGTCAGCAGGGAGGTATAGCCCCATGTAGTACAATCTACAATGATATGACAGGCTAACCTGCTCAATGAGTCACATGATAATACTGATGTGTATTATTCACAATTCACCTTACTCTCTAATTTTGATATACAATTCATTCAGCTCATTGGATGCACCCAATGCCAATCTAGGCATTATTGGATGCAATTCATTATTTCACATTATACCACAACATACTAGTGAGCAGTACATTCCCTTTGTGTCTTTGAGTGTTGAATTTGCATAATAATGTAGTGCTGCTCAAGCAAGAACACACAATAGAACAAAAAAAAAACAATGAGACGGTTGTCAAGAAGATTAAGAAATCCACAGCATTAAGTTGCTAAAATTCAATTTTGGATTTCAGCATGAGGATCAGATTTGACATGAAAAGCCTGGGAAAAACTACAGATCGATTGAGACAGGTTTGCCCATCTTTAGACAACACCCATGTTTTCTTACAAAAGGGGACCCAACCTTAAGAACAATTTAATGAAAGCAGACATTGGGAATTAAAGTCACAACCTTTTATGCAGAAAATATGGCAATTACAATTTAAAAAAAACTAAAGTACCAAAAACTATTATCAGTGCAAAAAAGTCACTACAGAAGAATTCTTTACACACCCACAAACGAGATAGAAATTTCCCATAAATAGGATTTATACATGTAACACAGATTTTGTTGTATACTTGTGTAACCCCCCCTTTGGGATTACTATTTTCACTTAATAGGTTAAGGGTCTTAAGAGGTTAACATTACGTGCTTGGAAAGTGTAACGCTCCTCACCAATCACCTAGCATAAGGTTACTAGGCAAAAACCTAGCCATGCCCATCTTCTGGACGGTGTCTAGCCTGTCATCCGGTATACGATGACTTTACAGAATCCACACCACTCCCCCTGTAGGGATAGTGATAGTGATGTCACAAATATATAGTCAAGCTAGAAGATTCTAGATTTAGGTCCCTGGAGTAGTCACAGAGGAGGGATCTCAGTGTATATATTGTAAGTCATGTTTATGTGTAGAACTATACTGTAAAAACAAAAGAGGGTAGGGAGTGATCAACTTAAATCTTGCTAATTAACTAAACAGTCATTCGATAATTATGAGTGGGTGCAAACTGTGAACTGAAAGTGAATCAGTAAAAAGGGGGGACACAAAGTGATTGTGTACCAAGGAAAACTCACTTAAATGCACACCTCTCTATTACATAAAATTTTAACTTTATTGCTAATAACTTAAAACATATATTATTGAGTGTTCGTGTAGGTGTAATAAAAATATATTAAACAGAATTAGACCGGGCAGTGAAGATCCCTAAGATATATATTGCCACTCATATGCTTATTAGCAATGAGATGATAGGGATAGAGGCTGCAAATCAGCGAGGTGGAAATAACCACCATTATCAGAAGTTAATCACAGTTACATGAGGGAGAGCCAAATTGAATAAACTCACAGAGAACATACTATACTAAATGGTTGATATATATCCACAATAATGGACCCCACTGCTAGGGTGTAAAGCACTGTGATAATACAGAAGCGTGTAACATAGATGTTAAACTCGAACCTCACTATTAATACATATCGTAACTGATAACACTGATCTAACACTAAAAATGATCACGTTGGACACGTGATAATGTTATCAGTCTCCGTTATGGAGCTTTTTTTAGTTTTAGTGTTAGATCAGTGTTATCAGTTACACAGTTTAGATATGTATTAATAGTGAGGTTCGAGTTTAACATCTATGTTACACGCTTCTGTATTATCACAGTGCTTTACACCCTAGCAGTAGGGTCCATTATTGTGGATCCTTGCTGTAGCATGTGCTGTGACACTCCATTACAAGTTTACTTATACAGTACATCACCCATTTATACACAGCGTGGCGTGGTAATGCAACATCTCAGCATTGTATCCTACTAATACTTTATTGCACATCAATATGTGTTCATAGTATGTTCTCTGTGAGTTTATTCAATTTGGCTCTCCCTCATGTAACTGTGATTAACTTCTGATAATGGTGGTTATTTCCACCTCGCTGATTTGCAGTCTCTATCCCTATCATCTCATTGCTAATAAGCATATGAGTAGCAATATATATCTTGGGGATGTTCACTGCCCGGTCTAATTCTGTTTAATATATTTTTATTACACCTACACGAACACTCGATAATATATGTTTTAAGTTATTAGCAATAAAGGTTACATTTTATGTAATAGAGAGGTGTGCATTTAAGGGAAATTTCCTTTGTACACAATCACTTTGTGTCCCCCCTTTTCACTGAACTATACTGTATGTTTAAAGATGCCTGTTCATCTTTACTATATTATAGTTACATAGTAGATGAGGTTGAAAAAAGACGTACATCCATCAAGTTCAACCTATGCTAAATATAGACAACAGATACTTTATCCTATGTCTATACTTACTTATTGATCTAGAGGAAGGCAAACAAAAAACCCCATTAAGGGGAAAAATACATTCCTTCCTGACTCCAAGAATTGGCAATCGGATTAATTCCTGGATCAACATTCTTCCCATGTTTACTTATTTGATATATCCCTGTATACATTTTCCTTTCTAAAAAGATGTCCAACATTTTTAACAAATTTATTGAATCTGCCATCACAGACTCCATGGGTAATGAATTCCACATTTTAACTGCCCTTACTGTAAAGAACCCTTTCCTTTGTTGCTGGTGAAATCTCCTTTCCTCCAACCTTAAGGGATGGCCCGAGTCCTTTGAACTGCCCGTGGGATGAATAGTTCTTTTGAAAGCTCCTTGTATTGTTCTGAATATATTTGTATATAGTTATCATATCCCTCTTGGATGCCTCTTTTCTAATGTAAATAAATCTAATTTTGCTAGCCTCTCCTCATAAGTTAGATTGTCCATCCCCTTTATTCCTTTTGTGGCTCTTCTCTGCACTCTCTCTAGTTCCATAATGTCTTTTCTAAGGATTGGTGCCCAAAATTGTACTCCATATTCAAGGTGTGGTCTTACTAATGCTTTGTAAAGGGACATAATTATGTTTACTTCCCTTCCATCCATTGCCCGTTTACTGCAAGATAAGATCTAGTTTGCCTTTGCAGCTACTGCATGACTTTGGGCACTATCGCCAAGCCTGCTGTCTAGAAGCACTCCTAAATCCTTCTCCATCAAGGATTCCCCCCAATTTATCCCCATTTAATTTGTAAATCGCCTGTTTATTCTTGCATCCCAAATGCATAACCTTACATTTATCTTTATTAAACCTCATCTGCCATTTACCTGCCCTAGTTTCCAGTCTCTCCATGTCCTTCTGAAGAGAAATTACATCCTGCTCTGATTCTACTACCTTACACAATTTAGTATCATCAGCAAAGATGGAGACTTTGCTCTCGATGCCAACCTCAAGGTCATTAGAAGCAGGGGCCCCAGTACCGTTTCCCTGAGGTACTCCACTCACGACTTTAGCCCAACCTTAAAAAGTTCCATTTATGACAACCCTCTGTTATCTGTCCTTTAACCAGTTTTCAATCCAGGTGCATACAGTATATTAATACTTAGTCCAATTTTCTTTAGTTTGTACACCAACCTCTTGTGTGAAACCGTATCAAAAGCCTTTGCAAAATCTAAGTAGACCACATCAACTGCATTATCCTGGTCAAAATTCCTACTTATCTCCTCAAAGAAACAAATAAGGTTAGTTTGGCATGATCTATCCTCCATAAATCCATGCTGACTATTACGAATAATTTTGATTTCCATTAGGTATTCCTGAATATTCTCTTTGACTATCCATACAGACATCTTTCGAAAGGAAAATTCACAGAATACTTACTTAAGAGCCGACAGCTGCCACCCCAGGCCACTCATTAAAGGAATACCATAAGGGCAGTTTATGAGCATTAAAAGAAACTGCTCTAAGGATGCTGACTTCCATAGACAATCAGATGATTTATATAAAAGATTTGTAGCCATGGGTCATGATCCCCTTGACCTAAATAAAGCACGGGGAGAAGTTGAGGTTATGGAAAGGAGCCAATTGCTAAAAAGAAAAAGAAAAAAGACATCTAAATTTGACAGCCTACTGTTTATCACTCAGTTTAGCCAACAGGCACAAGAAGTGAGACAAATATTGGAAAAACATTGGAGCATTTTGCTCCTTGATCCAGTCCTGGGACAAAGTCTGCCACATAAACCTAAATTGGTTTTCAGAAAGGCCAAAACAATATCTAATTAACTCTCCCCTAGCTTGTTCTCACATCATTCATATAACAAAAATCCTATCACTAAAGGTTCATGCAAAATTTGTGTTCATTTATCCCCAACTAAAACATTTCAGAGCACATGTACTAAGGCAGTATTTAATATACGTAGCTTCATTAACTGTAAACTACCTTTGTAATCTACCTTGTCACCTGTGGGTGTGGGAAGCATTATGTGGGCCGGACCACACGGAGCCTCAAAATACACATTATGGAGCATGTGAGGCTCATTAAGAAAAAAGATCTTAATCATCCGGTACCACTACACTGTACCCATTGCCCACAGGGGGATGGTAGATTGCTAAAAGTGTGTGGGATTGAGTCCGTTTTGTGCCATGAAAGAGGTGGTAACCGTATTAAAAGGCTTGACCAAAGGGAGGCCTTTTGGATATTCACCTTGAAAACCCAGGTACCATTTGGGCTCAACACAGATTGGGACCTGGGCCATTTTCTTTGACTTTACTGTGAATATTCTCTCTCTGCTATATATATGCTTTTCCTGTATTCACTAACTTTTTCTAAGTCAACAGAGTATCTTGATAGATTATTAGCAGTCAAAATTGATAATGGGTTGAATTCCATATGATATCTAATTACTTTCAATTCATGATGAAAAGTTTATATAATAGATGTATATCTATTGTGGCAGGACGGCCTCGCGGTGGGGTCAGTAAGACGCTTGACACGATGGGAAACTTTAAACACTAGTGGTTTATTAGCCACAACCAAAATAAGTACGGGTGCACTGTCCCTTTAAGAAACTACTTTCTTGCAAATTAAAGCCTAGTCCCGTTAGGGACACTAACTCACTTCTTGAGCCCTTACTAACAGGACAGCCAGCTAATCTGGTCATGCCCAAAACATGCTACACAAACGATAACCAATAAGCATAATAAGAATAAAGTCTTATCTGTTTCAGCTCCAAACAGCAAACAGGAACACGGTTCCGGGGAGCAGGCTGTGTCCAGCCTCGCAGCAATGTTTATCTTTATCCTGGGTTGGGGTCCCAGCTGGTCCCAGCAGCAAAGCTCCTCGCAGGACTGGGGACCAGAGCAGCAGCAGCTGCTATGGCTTCCAAGCCGGGAGAGTTCTCTCCACCTTCCTGTGGAAAAACAAGCTCACCTTGTGTGAGCAACTTCCTGCTTTTTAAAGCACTTGTTTCACTGATAGTTCAGCCCCTGTTTAATCAGTCTTCAGCTGTGCTTTCTCTGTCTGAGGAGATTAACACTCTGTGATCTGGCTGCAGCATCTCTCCATTCACTGTCACAGCCTACTGAGTCAGTGACCCTGTCACACTATGTATTTCTCTAAGGGGCCTATGCAGAGAGCAGCGAATTTTAAAATTGGCGAATTTATTAAAAAGTAGCTTTTTTGGAGAGTTTTATTCTCCATATGCAGAAAAGTGCGAATTCTGCTATGTTTAACATGGATGCGTGTGGCGAGTTTAAATTGGCGAGATGCGCGCTTCAGAAACGTGTAAAAACAAATTTGCGCCTTTTTTTTCCCTTTGCAATGGCCGCGAGCGGCAGCTTCTTGCCAGTTTTTTCTGGCGAGGCAAAAAGGAGACAATCGCGCCATTTTATTGGCGCGAACAGCCGCTAGATGCCGTTCGCGCCTCTCTGCATACGGATATTTTTAAAACTGGCGAGATTGAGGTTCTCGCCAGCCGCGAGGCGAGTTTTACAAATAGAAAAGAAAAATTGGCGCGTTTTTCGGAACTCGCCATTTTCTGCTGCTTTCTGCGCGATTTTCTCCAAAAAATGGCGAATTTCGAAATAGCGCTGCTCTCTGCATAGGCCCCTAAATCTTTTGCCTTATGCTAAATTGTTCTGTTGTTTACTGTCTAAAGTTTAGTATCAATGCCTTTTTCCTTCAGATAAAACTTGAGCTTACACATAACAATCATGGTATAAATATTTAAATGAGATTTTTTTCTCTTTTTTCTTATGACTATTTTTTGGTTTGTGTGCTCAGTGGTTATTAAAGAAAGAAGGAATAAGAGAAAAGAAAACATCCTTATATCGGAGTTTTTATGTAAACTAGCTTTGTACCTTTCTGATCTTGCAAATGTTGTGTTGTGCAAATGTGCTATTTTCTAAATGTTATACTTTTTAGGGTGTAGTAAAATCTTTACTTTAAGAGTTAATATATATATTCTCCTATTATTAATTGAATTAATAGCACTTTTTAAATTCTAATTTTTAATTCTATGTTTATGTTTAATAACTGTTTTTCTTTTTTTTTATATATTTAATTATTTTTTATTTTTAAATATTAGTAGTATTATTGTTTTTGAAAAACGTTTGTGTTACATCTTCTTTTTTCTTTCTTGCACTAGGGTTTTGAAGCTTTTTTTGACGTCACATTTAATAAAGTTGCATTTGTTATAGGGCTTAGTGAACCAATCGGAAAGCACCACCCTTTATCCCATAGCCCTTACATTGTAGTGAGAGATGTGTGATGTTCAATAAAGTTTGTTGATATGACGCGATCCCAGTATCCAATCGGGACACGTCTGAGAGGAGATGCAATCCGATTGGTTGTGCTTTCCGTGATGTCACGCGATAGCGCGATCAGCGCTATGATAGAAATTTGAGCTTCATACAGTGTTGTGCACACCTTGAGAAAGGGCATACTGCCAGAAACGCGTTGGTGGACCCCTGCTGTGACTTAGGGGGGACAATTGGTCCACTTTTTATGGAATAAATACTTTTTGATGCTGCATGCCGTGAGCCTCCTTCTGTTCCCTCTGGCAGTGCACTGCCTCATTTTTCTACATATTTCTGCTGCTTACCTGGGAGATTGCACACCTAAGAATACATCTGTGGTTGGACATTCCAGGAGAATATAAGTGAGTGATACTTATGGGTCACCGTTTTATAATGGGACTCTGGTCTGTACTATTCATATATGGTGCCGCTGGCATTAGGTACTAGTCCCCTAACCCTATTAGGGCTACGTTATGACATATGTTTATATGGAAGGAGTTCATACTAACTGCAGTTCTTTATATTAAAACAGGACTTGTTTTTTCTGATGCACTGGCTTTCTACATATTCCTGAATATTATCCCGTATTAAACCTTGAAGTAGTTTCCCCACTATTGAAGTCAGGCTTACAGGTCTGTAATTCCCCGGTTGTGATCTAGCTCCCTTTTTAAATATAGGCACCACATCTGCTTTACGCTAATCTTGAGGTACTGAGCCTGTGGAAATGGAGTCCTTGAATATTAAATATAATGGTTTGGCTATTACTGAGCTTAACTCCTTGAGAAAGGTAAAAGAACAAAGTTCAGTGATAGTGCTCTAATGACCATAGTTAACATACATGTAATCAATCACAGTTTCTTGATTGAAGAAGAATAGTTAGACGGGTGCAGTCATATACAGGTGAGTACTTAGGTATGCAGGTGGGCGTACAAAATAGACACACCTTCCTTTGGGTTCCCATCTAAAGATTTTGAGATAAAATGGATCAGACTCCTTGACAAATGCTCATTCAAACTGATTGACTTGATTATTGAACACAAAATGGACGAGAAAAAAATCACATCTAAAGCAGTAACAGACCTACAATTAAATTTAAATGATTTACAAGCCATGGAAGAGTTTGACAGTTGTGATGAGAAATTGAGCAAACATATTAAAGCAATGGAACAAGATCTAATGACACAAAAACAAAAGAATTATGAATGAGACAAAATGGACTATGTACATAATCAAATATATATGTTGCAAACATCTATTCAATACAGAAATGCAAATAAAAATAAGAATCAGAAAAGGTACCACCAGAGAGATAGAGAAAATCCCACCAAATCCACACCAAACAAATCTATTCTAAAGAATAGATCAGAAATATCTAGTATGTCAGACACTTCAGATATTGAAGGACGTCCATCATCAGTCTCTTTTTACAATGGCCCAGATGCAGAGAGATATACACGTGACCAGGAGGAACAGGACAATAGACCATCAACCTCATATACACGGAGATATGAATCTTCCACATCATATCAATCCAAGGCTCCAAAAAACTATTCAAAAGAACAAGGCGCTCGGCCAAAAGAAAAGAATCAAGAAGAGAAAGATGGACACCTAAATACAGATAGTGATAATGTCATAAATATATCGGGGATACACCTAGAAAATGATGAAATTAGACTGTTAAACAAAGGCCTAAATTTTGCGCCGAATGATAACTTTGATCTATTTTCCACTGTCATAGATGTTCAGAGGTTTATTAGAAAACTATCTTTAAAAAAATGGTTTATCAATAGAACTGAGCCCACTGTCACCTTGTCTCCACCTGAGGCTCCTGAATCCCCTAGAGAGCCTCCGATGGACACAATGAATCAAGACTCTTTCAGTTTTAAAGAATGTACAATTGTTCAAGATCTAACAGATCTTCTTGCTGAATATGAAGAAGAAGAATTAGAGGATGTGACAACATTCCTAACACATAGCAAACATTCAGGTCTAAGAAATAGATGACTTTTTTGTCCCACATACAATAAAGGACCTTTTTTGGAAACATTTGAGAAATTAGTTGAACGCGATTTACAAATTTTGGCCAAAGGATATACCTTCTCCTATAAGACCTGATAATTTGAGCACAGCAGAACGCAATATACTTTATCAATTAAAAGCAAATTATAAGATAATCATAAAAAATGCTGATAAAGGCGGGGCCATTGTGGTCATGTTAAAAGAACATTACTTTAACGAAGCCATGAGACAGCTCAATGATAAGACTTTTTATCATAGATTGGAGAAGGATCCTACAACTTTATATCTAACAGAACTACATACACTCATTGACCTTGGTAGAGAGTTTCGGATATTATCTATTCAGGAATCTCAGTATTTAACTAGTCGTTTTCCCACAGTACCTATTTTTCACCATCTCCCAAAGATCCACAAGTCTCTGGTTAATCCACCAGGTAGACCTATTATTTCCAGTATTGGATCTTTGGGGGATGGTGTATCTAGGTATATGGATGTTTATTTACAACCCTTGGTGAGATGCCTCCTCTCCTATCTCAGAGACTCCACACATTTATTAACCATGTTAAACAATATCACATGGTGTCACAACTACTTTTGGGTAACACTAGATGTGGCATCTTTATACACTATCATTAGTCACAAATTAGGCATTCAAGCAGTTACTCACTTCCTTAACACCTCAAATTTACATACCCCACAAATCACATTTTTGTTAGATTGCATTATATTCTTATTACAACACAATTATTTCTTATTTGATCAGCACTTCTATCTTCAAAAACAGGGCACGGCTATGGGGACTTCTTTTGCACCTTCTTATGCGAATTTATTTATGGGTTTTTGGGAAAATATTCACATCTTTGGTGACACTAATCCGTTTCGTAACAATATTATCTTCTATCGTCGGTACATTGACGATCTTATTCTGATATGGAGGGGAGACTATTCTACACTGGGGGCTTCCTGCTGCAGCACTACTATTGAAATTGATTCTTCCCTGGTAAACAGGGAGGCAAAGAATTTGTTTAATACCTCTGTTTTTTCCTTATCTCCAATAATCTGCCTACCCATCTAACACTGAAAGGGTCCTATATTTTCTTTTCTCATTTTTTTGTTATTAAGGTACTTAAAGAACTTTTTAGTTTTGATCTTACTTTCTATTGCAATCCTTTTTTCATTATCCATTTTTGTTCATTTGATTGCCCTTTTGCAATTTTTGTTACATTCCTTATAATTCTGATACGATGTCTCTGTCCCTTCTAATTTACAGAATCTAAACGCCTTCCTCTTCTTGTCCCTTTCCTCCCCTACCTGTTTATTTAGCCACATTGGTTTTGACTTATTTCTTTTATACTTATTACCCAAGGGTATACACTGATAACTTTGCTTTTCTAACAATGTTTTAAAGAGTGACCATTTATCTTCTACATTTTTCGCTGCAAAACCATCATCCCAGTGTATTACTTGTAGATTATATCTCAGTTTATTAAAATCTGCCTTTCTAAAGTTTAAGGTCTTTGTTTAACCCAAGTGTAGCCCCTGTAAGAAATAGTGGGCTACCTATCCTTCTCCTACTGGAATAAGCCCTGGTAAGGGCAGGCGCCAGTAGTAATCATGGGTTTTTCCCCCACCAAGCCCTACCTTGAGTGATAGAGGTAGGCCCCTGACTCTGTGGCAGGCCTGAGACAGAGGGGAGGTCCTGCTGACATCATGAGGGGCAGGGCTGGATCTATTTAGTGGGCTGCTCCTGTGTGTGTCTGTGTCAGTCTGTGGATGTTCAGTCTGTTGGAGTGTTAGCATGTGTCAGTCGGTTGGAGAGTGGAGTCTGTTGGAGTTGTGAGAGTGGAGAGTGCTGGAACAGAGAGAGCATGGTCTGGAGGTTCAAGGAAACAGGAGAGAAGACACTCAGCCATACTGATTAGAGCTGATAGCACTGTAGTGCTGTGGACCAATGCCCCTACCCTGCTGAGATTGTGAGGGGGGAGATCTACCCTCACCCAGAGAGTATATCCTGGAGGTGGGGGTTGGGGTATTGAAGTCCCAACAGCCCATCCTGCTAGGGTACAGCTTGGAGGAGAGGAGTGGAGGAATACTTGTACATTTGGAAGCACTGCTGTACACGAACTGCTGCTGCTGTGTGCTGTATCATTGTGCAAGGACAATAAAGACATTGCTGCTATTTTACATAAAGAGTGTGTGTGAGTTTAAGATCGCTCGCACTGGGACCAGGGCTTCTTATGGGAGGATCTTAACCTATCCCTATAGGTCTCGTCAGAAGATTGAGGCGCTGCACCGTTGCTAAAGAAGATGGAGGCATATACCCCAGAAGCCTGTCCCTGTTATCCCCCATACCAACGCGGGAGACTCAGGCCCTCCTTTTCCAAGCAGGTATGCACCACCCAATTACATGTAGCCAGCCCTCACTACCCCCTAGAGGTACAATCTGCGACCGGGGGGGGGATATGGGCTACATTTGGAGGCGAGCTGCTGAGATCCAGAACAGGACAGGCTTTCAGCGAAGCAGAGTGGGAAGAGTGAAGTGCACCTTCCGTGCAAGTACTGGAGAGAGTAGGGCATGTAATACCAGGGGTAGTCAGGGGAGCGTGGATTCCTGCACAGTACGCCCTGGGTGCCCTAAGAGGGTGATGTGAGATGGGTGTATGGCTATTGCTGTCCTAGTCCCTTGAGGCAGATAGTGTGAGGCAACTGGGGGGGTTAGCCTGTTAACTTGTCCAGGGACCATGGCCCAGGGCCCGCACTATGAGTGGCCAAAAGTAGGAGACGCCCGTACTTAGGGAGATGCCCGTTACACTAGCCAGCACCCACATAAAACACACCAGAGAGTACTTGTAGGAACCGTCAGCGAGTGCGGTCCACAGAGAAGGAGTTCTGCCTAGCCTGGGGTATGCCACATCATATCAGTGGGTAAAGCACAGAGAAATAGCATGCAGAGAGTGTTCAGTGAACAGTTTGAGTATAGTTTATTTTTAGATATTTATGCCTTGGACCCATCAACAGCTAAAGTGTAGCAAGGGTTAATTTTGTTTGGAATCTATTCCTGTTCAACAACAGTGCATGTCCATTATTTCACATGCACTGATGTTGAAATATGAATGATTAAATAATATTGTATTATAACTTTATATAAAGTATGCCTAGTATGTCATTTGCCTTGTAATTTTTCATTGTATAAGTACTGTAATTACTCATGTATGGCATCATGTTTGTAACATTGATAGCCATTTATATATTATATAATTTGTGTGTATAGTGGGAAGTATTAACCACCTACTTTTATATGTTCAATTGTTGAAATTAAGTAATAATGCGCTATGTTACGATGCGCGATGACGTCACCTATGACGTTCCGCTGTCCTAACCTATTGCATTGGGCTGTAAAATCCATACTGGCTTGCACTTGGGAGTTACCAGTAGTTTTTGTCTGTGCTCAATAAAGTTTTAAGCATTGAAGATCACGTGATGACGCGTCACGCGTCGCGTGTATAACGTGACATGATGACGTCACGCGGGACGTCCTCGGGTCCAACCACAAGATGGTGGACTAGTATACCTAATATAGGACAAAGATTGTCAAGTATGCCACTAGGCTTGATAGAGCATTGATATATGTGTAAGGATGTGGTAGGAACCTCATATGTGTGTTCAGTGTGTTCAGTTGGTGTTTGACTCTGTTCAGTGAGAGGCATGTGGAGTGTCTGCAACAGTGTTGCAGTGTGTTAGAGCAGAGTCAGACAGGCTGTGTGTCTGTGCAGATTAGGCAGAGAGGCTCCGTGGAGAAACTACAATTCCCATGAGCTCCTGGGCAGTCACCTGATGTGAAGAACCAATCAGAAGGCTAGGATGACAGGGCAGGAAAGGGAAGCATGGGGGAGAGACCACGCTAGTCAGAGCGGTTCTGGAAGGTAAAGGAGGAGGTTGTATGCATGCAGGGGGTCCGTGACCCGCCTGCATAGGCTAGCTTTACCCCGCAGGCCCTTAGGAGAAACCCCTGAGCCACAGTAGGTTGCTGTGCTGCAGGGACGCCCATAGTGGTAGCGATCAGTCACCTTACTGTGTAGACAGGGAAAAGCATGCGGAGCAGGTTTGCTGGTGAGCTGCTTGGGACCAGACAGCTGCACTGCGGAAATCAAAGACAAGCAAGGATTCGGCTGATCCTTTTCGAAGCATTACCGGTCACCGCCGTGACCGGAAGGTATTTACGTTAAGTGCACCAACACCGGTCAACAGGCACTGATCCCACCTTAGGTGTAACTCTTTGAGGACACTAGTGAGTGACCAAAGGCCTAATAACACGGAGTTATTCTAGCTACTAGCGCAAGGACACGGTGTGTGGGGCACGCGGTGGCGGGACCCGGAAATACTCATTAAGAGCGTGGCTGAGCCACTACTGTACAGGACAATACTCATTAAGAGTGTGGCCGAGCCACTCACGTTATAAGGACATTATCATTTAGCTCCGTTAAGGTTATATTGCATTATAGGTTATGTGTTGGGTTATATGCTGCGTGTGTATTAATATGATAGAGTGCTAAGGTTATTGTGCATATAGTAAAGTTGGTTGCATCATACGTGTGTGTATATGTTTTTTGCCCAGGGGAATCTCACATCACGGGGATCCTGGGTAAGTGGAGGCGCTGCGCTATAAGTGTTACCCCAGGCTCCCAGCTAGCGGAGGCTCAGATCTCCTGGAGCCGCAGGTGCGTGCAGTTACCCGTAGTTGCTTTAGCGTGTCAGAAAAAGGGCTACATATGAATATGCAAATGGTTGCATGATGATGCATCACGTGATGCGTCGCATGACGTGATGACGTCATGACGCTGCGCAAATTTTGAAAATTATTGCGGGGAGACTATTTAAGGGAGGGATACAGAGAGGTAAGTTAGATAAACCCCTGATGAAGACTTTGCAGTGGAAACGCGCGATGGGTGATATCAGTGACTACTAAGGAGCCCTTGTTGATGACATCTAGAGTGTAGGACAACTTTAATCAGCCCAGTACCTGCTGTGACGGCCCTGGAGCAGATGCTGTTGCTGTGAATACCTTGTCTGACCCTATGACCCAGGGTGGTCTGAATGCTCTTAAACAAAGGCACTTATGTAAGTGGAATACTTTGTGTTTTTAACATTAAAAACAGTACTATACTATTTTGCTTTCCCCTTTTTCTGTATATGGAATTTCCCCCCCTCTATGTGGATCTGGAGTACCTGTCTGGAGACATAAGTTGGGAAATTTGAACAACCACAATGCTTTCATTACAAATTCTAAAGAACTTCCAACATTGAAGCTATTTTGTTGGAGTAGACAATATTGCACTATTTTGTGTTTCTACTTTCTTTTCCATGTCCGGATGTGAATTGTGCACCTGTTTCTCCTTCGTTTGCTGATTGAATTTGGTTTGAATTCTACGTCAGGAGCTGCACTCATTAAGGATAGTATATCATCTGTGTTACCTTTGATTTGTTGTGATATTATTTGCGCTTGTTTTTTCTTTTCACCATTTCCTCCCCTACCTGTTTATTTAGCCACATTGGTTTTGACTTATTTCTTTTATACTTATTACCCAAGGGTATACACTGATAACTTTGCTTTTCTAACAATGTTTTAAAGACTGACCATTTATCTTCTACATTTTTCCCTGCAAAAACATCATCCCAGTGTATTACTTGTAGATTATACCTCAGTTTATTAAAATCTGCCTTTCAGAAGCATGGAGGCATATACCCCAGAAGCCTGTCCCTGTTATCCCCCATACCAACGCGGGAGACTCAGGCCCTCCTGTTCCAAGCAGGTATGCACCACCCAATTACATGTAGCCAGCCCTCACTACCCCCTAGAGGTACAATCTGCGACCGGGGGGGGGGGGATATGGCTACATTTGGAGGCGAGCTGCTGAGATCCAGAACAGGACAGGCTTTCAGCGAAGCAGAGCAGGAAGAGTGAAGTGCACCTTACGTGCAAGTACTGGAGAGAGTAGGGCATGTAATACCAGGAGTAGTCAGGGGAGCGTGGATTCCCGCACTGTACGCCATGGGTGCCCTAAGAGGGTGATGTAAGATGGGTGTATGGCTATTGCTGTCCTAGTCCCTTGAAGCAGATAGTGTGAGGCAACTGGGGGGGTTAGCCTGTTACCTAGTCCAGGGACCATGGCCCAGGGCCCGCATTATGAGTGGCCAAAAGTAGGAGACGTCCGTACTTAGGGAGATGCCCGTTACACTAGCCAGCACCCACATAAAACACACCACAGAGTACTTGTAGGAACCGTCAGCGAGTGCGGTGCACAGAGAAGGAGTTCTGCCTAGCCTGGGGTATGCCACATCATATCAGTGGTTAAAGCACAGAGAAATAGCATGCAGAGAGTGTCCAGTGAACAGTTTGAGTATAGTCAGTGTCTAGGAACGAGTTTTGCAATAGACACTGAGAATAGTGGTGATATACATTTGGAGGGCTCATCAAAGATGGCGGCCATCACTACATGTGCTCCGCGGAGCAAGAAAGAGTCCAAAATGGTGACCGCAGCACCATCCACGGCCCAGCAGTTAGCAGCCGAACTAAAATGGCGACTCCCGCCAATTCTGGAGCGCGCACGTGAATCGTGCAAAGAGACTGTGAGAGAAATGTGGAGGGAGATGTGCAGGGGTTTGGCGCCAAACCCAGATCCCCTGGAAAAGGAGCGGAGCGGCGCGAAAGCCGAAAGCCCACCCACCTGTGCTTTGACTGGCCAACAGACCAGACCACGTCACACTGAAAGAAGGAGTGCCTCTCCTCTTGTTTCCACCAGAGGGAGGGGGCACAAGGAGAGCCAATCAGGAGCGCCCTCCCCAGCGAAGGGAGGGACAGGAAGTGAGAGCGAGGAACTTGACTTCTGTCTGGCATTCGAAGAGCAAGGAGCTGAAACACTGAACTGTTCCACCCCTGAACTAACTATGTCAGAGCTAAGCATGACCACGTTCCAGTTCCCAGGAGGCTTCCTGGTAGTGGAACTCGACGGCCGAGAGTACCTCCGGTGCCTGTGCGTACACTGCAGGACACCCGGACCGGCCCGAAGCACGAAGGCATGATGCCCTCAATGTGGCACGTTCTACCTGTAGCCTACCGAGCCATGGCCAATGATCAAGGCCCCTCGGGGTGCCTCTCCGTGAACACTAACGGAGGTGGCGGAGACGACAGATGAGGCTGCCCTAGTTCCCTGCACCCCTGCCGAGGTGGGAACCAAGGCCCAGCCAACTACAGAGCCGAGCGGAGATCCGGCAGAGAAGAACGCGACCGCAGTGGAGGTACCGCAGCGGGCCCATTTCGTACCACTACCCACTGGCGGTGCCGCAAAAGACCTAGGTGACTCCCTAGTGAAGGATTTGACCAAGTCGTCTTCGGAGGAAGAAGATTGCGTCTCATCGGTGGCGATGCGCCTACCGGAGAACAACCCCAGCTGTAACAAAGATGGCAGTCCACTTACCAGAGAGAGGGAGCAGACGAGTCCGGACACCTCCCGACGGCGAGTGCTGGTGCGGCCTGAGGCCCGTAGAAGTCCCACAGCCGTGGTGACTCCCAGTGCGGCGGAGACGGCGTTGGAGGCAGATCCAGAGGGACCCGAGTACATCAGCCTGCAGCGGAGCGGTAAGGAGACTCCACCACCCCCTTACTCCCGCCAGGCGAAGACGGCCCCTGCAGAGGACGAGAAGGAGAGGCGTGCGACCTACTTACCCGTCCGCGGACCCGAAGGAGTTCCTGTCCCTAACAGCTTACAATCTAAGTAGTAAGTGGGGAGAACTTACAGAGACAGTAAGAGGGTGTTCTGGTAAGTGCGCCTGCAAGGGGCCAAGGTTAAGTTGTTTAATATGTTTTGCAATGCTTTGAAGCTACAATCAAGAAGAGGAATGTGTTAAACATTAAAATTAGAAGAGTGTTGTGACGCCTTTTGCTTTCAATGTTAAATCGTGGACCACAAGGGTGGCACATGGCCAGTCAACAGGACCTGATCACAAAGGAACAAAATACCTGACAGCCATACTCAGTAAGTGGCGTTCCCCCTACCTTATATAACTGAAGAAAAGACTGAGACCTTGTGGATAACCCTAAAAACTAGTGAGAAGGTTGTCATTTGTACTAGGGAGATCTACAGACCACAGGGACCAGAGGAGGAATTGGTCAGGGTTAGAGGGCATAACTAAAATGGTAATTAAAAGATAGATCTTTATAGGAGACTTGAATCTCCCAGGTGTGGATTGGCATGTGTACAGTGGCGACCAAATTTATTCTAACACGGCTAGCTCCGAGTATTTCAGATTATCCCGGTGATGTGCGGTTTTGTGTCGTTTTCTCCCGGGGTGTATTGCGTTGTTTTCGCGGCTGTGATTTAAGCATTTTATTCCCGCTGGCTGCAATACTGCAATGCCGTGTAAAAACGCATGGGGGCGTTTGCGAGCTGTTGTCTTTGAAGCCGAGAAATTCATGAATTGTAATGCAGTATATACTGTATATATACAATATATACTGTATAACAACAACCCCTATAACCCCTAACATACACATACAGTACTGTATATGCACATCAATGATACTATAGGCCGTCCCCTGGCGAGATGTGTTTGCAGCAGAGAGAGATCCGCTGCTCTCTTTGCGCAAACATCGGCACATTAAAAATGATTTAAAATAAATTTTTATTCATAGTGTACCTGTGCAGGGGGTCTCCAGTGCTGAACCGCGTTGGTTTCAGGTCCGGGGACCCCCTGCACCCCGAGATACAGGCCCCTTTATGAGGTGCCGGTATCCCTCTGCATTTAAAGGTCCCGATCACGTGACCGCTGCTGTAAACCAAGCAGAGGGATACCGGCACCCCATAAAGGGGCCTGTATCTCGGGAAGCAGGGGGTCCCCGGACCTAAAACCACAGCGGTTCAGCTCCGGAGACCCCCTGCACATCTACAGTATGAATAAAACACATATATAAATAAACACTCATTCCTTACCTTTGCGGCTATGTGCTACGGTAACGAAGCAGCATGACTGTATTTTTAATAATATTGTACAGTGAGCAGGGGGTTCCCTGAGCCACAAATCAAAGCTCCTGCACAATATTATTAAAATACAGAAAATGCTGCTTCATTACCATAGCTGATAGCCGCTAAGGCAATGAAGGGGTTAACCCACCGTGCCCGCTTTATTGTGGGTAGCGGGGGTGCGTGAAGGGGGTATTTGGCCCTTGGTTTGAGTTTAGGACTTGCGGGGGGGTTGCGGGTGCACTTAACCCCTTCACGGCCGTAGCAGTTAATACCGCTACGGTCATGAAGGGGTTAACCCCTCCCGCTACCCCCTCGCAAGCCCTAAACAACCATCGTTGGGTCTAATACCCCCTTCACCCACCCCCGCTACCCACAATAAAAAAAATTCACACACAGCAGCCGCCCAAAAAATAAATAAATAAATCTAAATAAATAAATAAATACATGAATATAAATAAATACATTTAAAATACATTTTTATTCATAGTGTAGATGTGCAGGGGGTCTCCGGAGCTGAACCACGTTGGTTTCAGGTCCGGGGACCCCCTGCTCCCCGAGATACAGGCCCCTTTATGAGGTGCCGGTATCCCTCTGCATTTAAAGATCCCGATCACGTGACCGCGGCATGTAAACAAAGCAGAGGGATACCGGCACCCCCTAAAGGGGCCTGTATCTCGGGAAGCAGGGGGTCCCCAGACCTAAAACCAAAGCGGATCAGCTCCGGAGACCCCCTGCACATCTACACTGAATAAAAATGTATTTTAAATGTATTTATTTATATTCATGTATTTATTTATTTAGATTTATTTATTAATTGTGCTGCTGCTGTGTGTGAATTTTTTTATTGTGGGTAGCGGGGGTGGGTGAAGGAGGTATTAGCCCCAACGGTGGTTGTTTAGGGCTTGCGGGGGGGGTAGCAGGTGCACTTAACCCCTTCACGACCGTAGCGGTATTAACTGCTACGGTCGTGAAGTGGTTAAGTGCACCCGCAACCTCCCCGCAAGTCCTAAACTCACACCAAGGGCCAAATACCCCCTTCACCCACCCCCGCTACCCACAATAAAAAAAATTCACGCACAGCAGCCCCACAATTAATAAATAAATCTAAATAAATAAATACATGAATATAAATAAATATATATATGTATATATATATATATATATATATATTTAACAACAATCCCTATATATATATATATATATATATATATATATATATATATATATATATATATATATATATATATATATATATATATACACAGTATATACACACACATGATGAACCAATACACAAATAAATGTAGAAGGGTTATCAAAATCATACTGTACTAAAAATAACACTTCTCCATGCAGACACACCACATTACAATGAATTTCCTTTAATAATCCTAACTGATCTTACAATCTAAATCATCAAATGCCAATGAAAAACCTCACATTCCAATCAATACATTGCATTTACATTGTATTTATGATGCATAAAATCTATGCACTATATACATCCTGCAAATGAATGTGAACAATATCATTGCAAGCTAAATACAAATACTGTACCTCCAAACAAGTCAACTATTTTAACCAATCAAGTAAACAAAAATCAATATATAAGTACCAACCAGAAAACAAAATTTAAAACCAAGGCTAACCCTTACAATACCAAGGATTACATCTATCTAATTGTAAAAAACATTATACTGTACACACATTGAAGCATTGCAATAAACAACATACAGTACAGAACATCCCCTGTATCTCCCTGCCTTGAGTGTAATCTGTGTAAAGCCCCCTCCCCACTTATGTTTATGTTAAATCTCCCTGCCTTGAGTGTAATCTGTGTAAAGCCCCCTCCCCCCTAATGTTTCTGTTAAATCTCCCTGCCTTGAGTGTAATCTGTATAAAGCCCCCTCCCCCTAATGTGTCTGTTAAATCTCCCTGCCTGTGTTGCTGTGAGTGCAGTTTATGTAAATGTGGAGAGGGGAAGTGGGTTATAACCCCACCTCCTTGACTGTGATCTGTGTAAAGCCCCCTCCCCCTAATGTGTCTGTTAAATCTCCCTGCCTGTGTTGCTGTGAGTGCAGTTTATGTAAATGTGGGGAGGGGGGGGGACCCGATGTGCATACTGTGAGGTCTAACCACCCTCACCCACTACCCACATACCGTTACCCCGCCCCCCCCATCCTGGCCATGGCCCCTCCGCTTCTGCAAAACAGACACAAAAATTAAAACATCCAAAGTAATGTCTCCTAACCCCTTAATCACCATAGCGGTTATTAACCGCTACAGTCATTAAGGAGTTAACCCACCCTCACCCACCACTACCGGACGCCTACATACCCTCCCACACTAACCCCTCGCCACGTGAGGCCTAACCCCCCTCATCAAATACCCACAAGGGAGGCCTACCCACATACCATTGGGGAACCCCCCCCCCCACCCCCAGTACCCACAATAAAAACAATACAGTGACACACAATAAACATCATTATATTTATTAAATACATTACTCACCCCCTGTGCCCCCCCATAAATACAAGATTTATCCTTTTACAAACAGGGTTCATAACGCAGCCCCACGCGAGTCCCCGGTGGGCTGGCAGGGCACCTGACAGACCTACAGGGTACCAGCAGCCCTTTTCAAACAGGTTCTGGAGGCCTGCTGGTGGGTCCCACCAGCACCATGGCCCCCAGGTGGTCTCCTTGGGTCACGGTGGGTCACAATTGGGTCCCCACGGTAGGCCCAAGGATGTCTGGGAGCCCCGTGTCAGACCCACAGGTGTCTGCGGGGCCTTGGGTGGTTCCCATGGGCGTCTGGGGAACTCACGGGTGCTCACTACTGGTCCGCGGTGCCCCCACAGAAGTGGGACCACACATCTTCATCCCCGCACCTACGGGTCGGCGGTGCCCCCACAGAAGTGGGACCACCCCCACAGAAGTGGGACCACACAGCTTCATCCCCACAGACTACGAGTCCGCGGTGCCCCCACAGATGTGAGGCCACCGCTTCATCCCCGCATGTGTCACCCATGGAACCACCAGTCTGATACCCATGAGATACCCGAGAAAACCACAGGTGGTCTCCAGAGGTCTCACGCGGAACCATGGAACAAACCCTGAATGTAAAAAAAATAAACCTGGCCTATACATTCAAAACATACACCCCCCCCCCCCCCCCCAACACCTACAGTACAATAATGTGCAAAATAACTATTATCCAGATATGGATAATAGATTAATTGCCCATTATTTAAAACATTAACTAGCATATTCAAATAAATAATAAAGTGCTACTGACCTCATCAAGAAGAAGTCTCCGTCGCCAGCAACATTCTTGTCTTGTCCACAAAATACATTGCCAAAACAAAGCCAATACATTGCAATTACATTCAGATATCAATTAACCCCTTAAACACCTTATCGGATAATAACCGCAAAGGTAATTAAGGGGTTAAGCCACACTGGCCCGATACCCACCCTTCACCCATGAATTTGTACAGTGGCTTCATCATGCAACTATATATACAGTATATATATATATATACAGTATATACACACACATGATGAAGCCACTGTGCAAATAAATGTAGAAGGGTTATCAAAACCATACTGTACTACAAATAACACTTCTCCATACAGACACACTACATTACAATGAATTTCCTTTAATACAGTACCGACACACTTTATTCGAGTGTGGCCGGTACCGCAAGCCGGGAGATTTCCCGGCTTGCTAGTGGCCACCCCTCGGCGTGCCGCGCGTCATAGACGCGCGGTCACGCGTCTTCGGGAGCGTGCGCCCCCTGCACGCGCGTCCAGGGGCTCCCCGAGGGAGCCCTGGTGTCCCGCGATCGCGGGACAGCGGCAGGGGGTTCCGGGGGACCCGGCGGACCCGGCAGCGGTAGGGAGAGCGCCCCGATCGGAGGGCGCTCTTCCGCTGCTTCGGCGCGCGCCCGTCACTCTCGGGCGCGCGCCAGGCTACTGCTGCGGCCAAGAACGGGCAAATGCTCGAATAAACTTGGCCGCAGCAGTAATCCTAACTGATCTTACAATCTAAATCATCAAATGCCAATGAAAAACCTCACCTTCCAATCAATACATTGCATTTACATTGTATAAATGATGCATAAAATCTATGCACCATATACATTCGGCAAATGAATGTGAACAATATCATTGCAAGCCAAATACAAATACAGTACCTCCAAACAAGTCAACTATTGTAAGCAATCAAGTAAACAAAAATCAATTAGCAATCATTATTTACATCCCTAAACAATTGACAGTCCATGCCGAACAATGAAACAATTAACTAATTCACGCCTGGAGCAGAACAATTTAGCCTGTGAAAAAATATAAGTACCAACCAGAATACAAACTTTAAAACCAAGGCTAACCCTGAACACAAGCACACAATATCAACAATTACATCTATCTAATTTTAAAATACTTTAAACACACAATAAAGCATAGCAGCATAGACAAATTATTTTAAAACACATGAAAGAAAGCTTTTAAAACAACATCATTTCTTACCCTATATGTATATATATCTCTAGACATATATACATACATACATACAGTTGCAAGAAATGATATGAATTAGTTAATTGTTTCATTGTTCGGGATGGACTGTCAATTGTTTAGGGATGTAAATAATGATTGCTAATTGATTTTTGTTTACTTGATTGGTTAAAATAGTTGACTTGTTTGGAGGTACTGTATTTGTATTTAGCTTGCAATGATATTGTTCACATTCATTTGCAGAATGTATATGGTGCATAGATTTTATGCATCATTTATACAATGTAAATGCAATGTATTGATTGGAATGTGAGGTTTTTCATTGGCATTTGATGATTTAGATTGTAAGATCAGTTAGGATTATTAAAGGAAATTCATTGTAATGTAGTGTGTCTGTATGGAGAAGTGTTATTTGTAGTACAGTATGGTTTTGATAACCCTTCTACATTTATTTGAATATTGATTCATCATGTGTGTATATACTGTATATATATATATATATATATATATATATATATATATATATATATATATATATATATATATATATATATATATATATATATCTGTGTATATATATATATACTGTATATATAGTTGCATGATGAAGCCACTGTACAAATTCATGGGGGAAGGGTGGGTATCCGGCCAGTGTGGCTTAACCCCTTAATTACCTTTGCGGTTATTATCCGATAAGGTGTATAAGGGGTTAATTGATATCTGAATGTAATTGCAATGTATTGGCTTTGTTTTGGCAATGTATTTTGTGGACAAGACAAGTATGTTGCTGGCGACGGAGACTTCTTCTTGATGAGGTCAGTAGCACTTTATTATTTGTTTGAATATGCTAGTTAATGTTTTTTAATAATGGGCAATTAATCTATTATCCATATCTGGATAATAGTTATTTTGCACATTATTGTACTGTAGGTGTTGGGGGGGGGGGGGGTGTATGTATTGAATGTATAGGCCAGGTTTATTTTTTTTACATTCAGGGTTTGTTCCATGGTTCCGCGTGAGACCTCTGGAGACCACCTGTGGTTTTCTCGGGTATCTCACGGGTATCAGACTGGTGGTTCCACAGGTGACACATGCGGGGATGAAGCGGTGGCCTCACATCTGTGGGGGCACCGCGGACTCGTAGTCTGTGGGGATGAAGCTGTGTGGTCCCACTTCTGTGGGGGTGGTCCCACTTCTGTGGGGGCACCGCCGACCCGTAGGTGCGGGGATGAAGATGTGTGGTCCCACTTCTGTGGGGGCACCGCGGACCAGTAGTGAGCACCCGTGAGTTCCCCAGACCCCCATGGGAACCACCCAAGGCCCCGCAGACACCTGTGGGTCTGACACGGGGCTCCCAGACATCCTTGGGCCTACCGTGGGGACCCAATTGTGGCCCACGGTGACCCAAGGAGACCACCTGGGGGCCATGGTGCTGGCGGGACCCACCAGCAGGCCTCCAGAACCTGTTTGAAAAGGGCTGCTGGTACCCTGTAGGTCTGTCAGGTGCCCTGCCAGCCCACCGGGGACTCGCGTGGGGCTGCGTTATGAACCCTGTTTGTAAAAGGATAAATCTTGTATTTATGGGGGGACACAGGGGGTGGGTAATGTATTTAATAAATATAATAATGTTTATTGTGGGTCACTGTATTGTTTTTATTGTGGGTACTGGGGGTGGGGGGGGGTTCCCCAACGGTATGTGGGTAGGCCTCCCTTGTGGGTATTGGGTGAGGGTGGTTAGGCCTCACGGGGTGAGGGGTTAGTGTGGGAGGGTATGTAGGCGTCCTGAGTGGTGGGTGAGTGTGGGTTAACCCTTTAATGACTGTAGCGGTTAATAACCGCTATGGTGATTAAGGGGTTAGGAGACATTACTTTGGATGTTTTAATTTTTGTGTCTGTTTTGCAGAAGCGGAGGGGCCATGGCCAGGATGGGGGGGTAACGGTATGTGGGTAGTGGGTGAGGGTGGTTAGACCTCACAGTATGCACATCGGGTCCCCCCCCTCCCCCTCCCCACATTTACATAAACTGCACTCACAGCAACACAGGCAGGGAGATTTAACAGACACATTAGGGGGAGGGGGCTTTACACAGATCACAGTCAAGGAGGTGGGGTTATAACCCACTCACCCTCCCCACATTTACATAAACTGCACTCACAGCAACACAGGCAGGGAGATTTAACAGACACATTAGGGGGAGGGGGCTTTATACAGATTACACTCAAGGCAGGGAGATTTAACAGAAACATTAGGGGGGAGGGGGCTTTACACAGATTACACTCAAGGCAGGGAGATTTAACAGAAACATTAGGGGGGAGGGGGCTTTACACAGATTACACTCAAGGCAGGGAGATACAGGGGATGTACTGTACTGTATGTTGTTTATTGCAATGCTTCAAAGTGTGTACAGTATAATGTTTTTTACAATTAGATAGATGTAATCCTTGGTATTGTAAGGGTTAGCCTTGGTTTTAAATTTTGTTTTCTGGTTGGTACTTATAAATTGATTTTTGTTTACTTGATTGGATAAAATAGTTGACTTGTTTGGAGGTACAGTATTTGTATTTAGCTTGCAATGATATTTTTCACATTCATTTGCAGAATGTATATGGTGCATAGATTTTATGCATCATAAATACAATGTAAATGCAATGTATTGATTGGAATGTGAGGTATTTCATTGGCATATGATGATTTAGATTGTAAGATCAGTTAGGATTATTAAAGGAAATTCATTGTAATGTAGTGTGTCTGTATGGAGAAGTGTTATTTTTAGTACAGTATGATTTTGATAACCCTTCTACATTTATTTGTATATTGGTTCATCATGTGTGTGTATATACTGTGTATATATATAGATATATATATATATATATATATATATATATATATATATATATATATATAATATATATATATATATATATATATATATATATATATATATATATACAGTATATATATATATATATATATATATATATTTATATATATATATATACATATATATATATATATATACATATATATACATATATATATTTATTTATATTCATGTATTTATTTATTTATTTAGATGTATTTATTTATTTATTTTTTGGGCGGCTGCTGTGTGTGAATTTTTTTATTGTGGGTAGCGGGGGTGGGTGAAGGGGGTATTAGCCCCAACGATGGTTGTTTAGGGCTTGCGGGGGAGTAGCGGGAGGGGTTAACCCCTTCATGACCGTAGCGGTATTAACTGCTACGGCCGTGAAGGGGTTAAGTGCACCCGCAACCCCCCCGCAAGTCCTAAACTCACACCAAAGGCCAAATACCCCCGTCACCCACCCCCCCTACCCACAATAAAGCGGGCACGGTGGGTTAACCCCTTCATTGCCTTAGCGGCTATCAGCTATGTCAATGAAGCAGCATTTCTGTATTTTTAATAATATTGTGCAGGAGCAGGGGGTCCCCTGAGCTTTGATTTGTGGCTCAGGTCACCCCATGCTCACTGTACAATATTATTAAAAATACAGTCATGCTGCTTCGTTACCATAGCACATAACCGCAAAGGTAAGGAACGAGTGTTTATTTATATATGTGTTTTATTCATACTGTAGATGTGCAGAGGGTCTCCGGAGCTGAACCGCTGTGGTTTTAGGTCCGGGGACCCCCTGCTTCCCGAGATACAGGCCCCTTTAGGGGGTGCCGGTATCCCTCTGCTTTGTTAACATGCCGCGGTCACGTGATCGGGACCTTTAAATGCAGAGGGATACCGGCACCTCATAAAGGGGGCTGTATCTCGGGAAGCAGGGGGTCCCCGGACCTGAAACCAACGCGGTTCAGCTCCGGAGACCCCCTGCACATCTACAATATGAATAAAATGTATTTTAAATAATTTCTAATGTGCCGATGTTTGCGCAGAGAGAGCAGCGGATCTCTCTCTGCTGCAAACACATCTCGCCAGGGGACGGCCTATAGTATAATTGATGTGCATATACAGTACTGTATGTGTACAGTACTGTATGTTAGGGGTTATAGGGGTTATTGTTATACAGTAGATATATATATACTGTATATATATACTGCATTACAATTCATGAATTTATGCCATCTGGCGGACACGCGAAGCATTGCAGCCTAGTAAATCCTGAACCATTATCAATTAACACATCAAACGCGCGTCAGCCGGGCATGACCCCTGGCTGGGAACGCGGCATGCTCCAGGTGAACAGTGTCGCATTCCAGGAACAAGCCAGGGACAAACCGGTGATTTGTTAGAATAAAGTGTGCCGCAACAGTATGTTGCAGGTTTAGCCAGAAAGGGGGATATCTTGGATTCCTTGCATGGGGCATCTCTCAAATAATTGGTGAGGGAGCCCACTCACAAGTAAGCAATAATAACAATTGGAGATAAAGGGGGTCATTCTATATCTGGCAACCCAGTCGTTCAGACTGTTTTTCACAGAAAATCCCCAGAGACTTTAATCGTGATTTCTGGCTCTACCAGTCACCTCAGCAGATATAGAATAGGGCCCAAAGTATCAGAAGTAATTGTGGGTGAAAACATAGGTACCAGTGATCATCAATCAATGTGGCTTAGTATAAAGACAGGGTCTGAGCCATACCAGACAGAAACAACATTTTTAGATTTTAGGAGGACTGACTCCATAGAGGGGAAATATTTAAGGGATGCTTTGGTAGGGTAGAGTGAAGGGCAAATATTTGTAAGACAGGAACAACCTACATAGCCATTGTATGATATCTGAAAGTGACCCACCCCAAAATTCCTCTGATGTCTACTTTCAGAAAATATAACTTTTCTTGGTGAGTCATTGTTTAGTTACTGTAATTGCATGAGAAAATAGCAGAGCGTCCAAACCTATGAAATTCTACTTTGGGAACCCACCCTCCCCTTTCTTGTGTGCATAGTTACATAGTAGATGTTGTTGAAAAGAGACATGTTCATGGAGTTCAACCCATGTTAATTTAGACAACTGAGGCTTATCCTATATTTGTGTTTATAGTATATTGATCCAAAGGAAAGCAAACAAAAACCCAAGTGAAACATTATCCAATGATATATTGTTAGGGGGGAAATCAATTCATGACTCCAGTAATGGCAATCAAATTTCTCCCTGGATCAAGATCTTCCTATTTTATTTGGTATATCCAAGTAGTAGGTATTTTCCTTTCTAAGGCTGAGTCCATGCTCCCTGCTTGCTCGCTGAGGCGCGTTGAGGCTCAGGGAAAGCGGGTGCTTTCCCTGGCCTTGCGGTTGCTTACCGCACGCGCCGTCAGCGGGCCTTCAGAGGGCGGGCCGGGGGCGGGCACGTAACTGGCCGGGGGCGGGCCAGTGACGTCACGGAGCTGGTTCGCCCTCATTGGGCGAACCGCTCACATGACCGGCCTGTCTCGACGGCAAGCGGGGGAATTTTAAATTCCCCTAAGACCTGCGCTTCCGCAAGCGCGTGGAAGCTCAGGTGAGCCCCTACTAAAGCCGCTCTAATTGCGGCTGTAGGGGCTCAGTGCTGAGTGGGAGTGCGCCTCAGTGCGCTTCCGCCAGCAAGCAAGTAACATGGCCGAGGCCTAAGAAAAAAAAAAAAGGTCTAACCTTTCCTAGAAGATAAATTGTATCTGCCATCAGTCTCCATGTAAAAACATCACACTAAATAAAAGTAAATGTACTAAATTGTATATATTTTTAAAAGTAGACAAAATGATGGTTTATATGGTGTGTAAAAAGGCTCATCCAAACAAAATTTCGATAGCTTGATTACATACTGCATTTAAAAATGTAAAATAATATTTTTGCACACAAATTATGATGATGTCACATGAGCAAATATGCACATGGGAACAACACTAATTTAAAGTTGAACTTTTTCTGGAAATTTTTTTTATAAAGGGTTTGCTATGGTACTGTAACGGGTGCTCATCACAAACAGGACGGGACCGTGAGGCTGAGGTGGGGATGTTAGAATAAACCGACCTCAAGTCGCGTGAGCACGTCCGGAGTGCAGAGTGGTAGTTGTGTTGCCAGGTCAGGGTTGGAGAAGTGAGGGTAGTCGTAATACTCGCCGTGGTCGGGGGTTGGAGAGGTCGAATGGTCATAGAGGAGTGGAGATGTTAGAGGTCCAGGTGCAAGCCGAGGCAGAGAGAAGTTGGGGCGTCCAGGTACAAGCCGAGATCAAACACGGAGGAACAAACAGGAACAGAATGCACAAGGCAACAGGACAAGGCAACGGAGGTTTTGAGGTAAGCACTACGTTCAGGACAAAAGATTATGCTCAATCAATTTGCCAGTGGGTTGGCTGAACATATAAAGGGTTGAGGCCCAATGGAGAGGTAGCAAGCAGCTGCTGGAGATTAGGGAGAAACACCCACTCGGTAGCAAGCGCCCAATGGCAGGGCGGAGGCGGAGTGAGACGCAGTTGCAGATGATCCTGGGTTTAGAGTGGAGTTACGGTTAACCCCTCACATGCTCTTTGACGCGGCACTGGTGCGTGGTCTCCTGGGACGTGACGCATCACCCAGGTTGTCACGGGACATGATGTGGGGGCGGGACCTAAGCCCAAGCCTGGAGGTATCCCTCTGTCTGACGGTGCAGGGCCTGTGGGTAACTTCCCTAGTCTGCGGCGTGTCACCGAGTAGTCACGAGGCCTGTCGCGGGGGCAGGACCTAATGCCGATCCGCACAGTACCCCCCAACATTCATGAGCGACCTCTGGGCATCTCAGGGATAGCTTGAGAGGGTACTTCAGGTGGAAAAGGCGGACGAGTATGAGAGCATGTAATTGGTCCCAGGAGATCCAGGATCGCTCTTCGGGCCCAAAACCTCTCCAGTGGACCAGATACTGGACTACCCCTGGTTATCCTGGAATCCAGTAATGACTGTACTTCGTATTTCTGCTGGCCCTCTACAAGGAGGGGTTCAGGAGGTGGATCTGGAGAAGGGGTCCGAGGATCTTGTACAAATGGCTTCAGAAGAGAGGTGTGGAAAACCGATGGGATACGCATGGAAGCCGGAAAGTGTAAGCGATAGGCCACTGGGTTGATCCTCTCAGCGATAGTGAATGGACCAATGAACCTCAGTGCCAATTTCGCAGTGGGAACCTTGAGACTAATGTTCCTGGTGTAAAGCTATACATTCTCCCCAGGGTTGTATGCTGTGGTTCTTTGTCGATGCCGCTCAGCCTGTTCCTTCTGTGTAGACACTGCTATCCTGAGGTTCTCCTGAATCTTTGCCCACGAGGTCTGCAGCTGCCGGATCCTGTTGTCTGCTGCTGGCACCCCAGATCTGGGTCCAGTAGTGGGAAGTACTGAAGGGTGAAAACCATAATTGATTAAAAAAAAATGGAGAGTCCCTTGTTGACTCACTCCATAAATTGTTGTGCGAAAACTCGGCCCAAGGTAGAAAATCTGTCCAGGTGTCCTGGGTATTGGAAACAAAACATTGAATAAATTGTTCTAATGATTGGTTAGTGCGTTCAGTTTGACCGTTAGTCTGGGGATGATAGCCTGATGAAAAATGGAGAGAGATCCCCAATTGCTTGCAAAAGGCCCGCCAGAATTTAGAAATAAATTGGGACTCCCGATCAGACAATAACCTGAGGAACCCCATGGAGTCGAAAAATTTCCTTGATGAAAACTTCTGAAAGTTTGGGAGCGTTAGATAGGCCCTTGAGGGGAATAAAGTGAAATTGCTTTGAGAAACGGTCCACTACCACCAGGATGGTATTCATACCTTTAGACGTAGGAAGTTCAACAACAAGATCCATGGATAGGTTTGTCCATGGACGATCTGGAATCGGAAGAGGTTGGAGTAATCCAGTGGGTCTGTTGCGGGGAGTCTTACTTTGAGCACATGTAGAGCATGCAGTGAAAAACTCCTTAATCTCCCTCCGCATTCCTGGCCACCAAAAGGTCTGTTCCAACAGGTCGATGGTTCTCCTGGTACCTGGGTGTCCAGAGCTCTTGGAGGAGTGACCCCACTCCATCACTTTCCTGCGATATGCAGGGGCGGTGAAAAGGCGACCTTCTGGGACTACGAGACCCTCAGGAATATTGGACTGACCTTGAACGATGTTCTCCAAAGAATAGAAGGTGTTTGCGGATATTATGTACGCTGGAGGAAGTATAGTCTCCTCTCGGTCTTCAGCTTTGTTTTACCCCAGGAATTGACGGGAGAGGGCATCTGCCTTCACATTCTTCGAGCCTTGTAGATATGAAATATTAAAGTTAAACCAAGGGGGGAAAAAAGTGACTATCGTGCTTGTCGTGACCCCAACCGACTAGCACCCTCAATGTACAGGAGATTCTTGTGATCTGTCAGTATGGTGACTGGGCTTTCCGTGCCTTCCAGCAGATGCCTCCATTCTTCTAAGGCCATTTTGATGGCCTGGAGCTCCTGATTGCCTACATCATAGTTTTGTTCAGCAGCAGAGAATTTCTTAGAGAAGAAGGCGCATGGGTGAAGTTTGGCCTGAGGTGACTTCCTCTGGGACAATACTGCTCCGGCCTCGACGTCAGATGCGTCCACTTCAAGGGTAAAGGTTAACCCAAGGTCTGGGTGCACAAGGACAAGCTGACATGAAGGCCGTTTTCAGTATCTCTAATGCCTGAACGGCTGCTGGGGGCCATAAGGCGGGATCAGCACCTTTCTGTGTTAAGGCCATAATGGGCAATACTACAGCGGAGAAGTTTTTGTATGAATCTTCGGTAGTAGTTCGCAAAGCCCAAGAAGCGTTGTATGGCTTTCAGAGTCGTGGGGCGAGGCCAATCCAAGACCACTTTCACCTTGGCAGGATCCATGGCAAGGCCAGTATCAGAGATATTATACCCCAAAAAGGTCGTCATGGTCTGATGGAACTGACACTTCTCCAACTTAGCGAAAAGGTGGTTCTCTCGTAGGCGTAGAAATACCTATTTAACATGACCCGGGAGTTCTTGTACGGATTTGGAGAAGATTAGGAAGTCGTCAAGGTAGACAATTACATATTGATCTAGGAGGTCCTTGAAAATTTCATTAACAAAGTCCTGGAATACTGCTGGGGCATTGCAAAGGCCGAATGGCATAACAAGGTATTCATAATGAGCACTCCATTTTGACACATATACATATATTTTGTGGGGGCTCAGGGGTTCCCAAAAAGAGCTTGCTGGGGTTTTGTGTATTTTTAACCTATTCTCAGCTGTTTCAGCTGTTGGAGGTTAGTGGCTCCTCCTTCCCAGGTTTTAAGCCCGCCCCTCCCCACTTCCCAAGTTAGTAGGTCCTTTCATTCTATTGGATATAGATCCAATGTGGTCTTTCTCGCTCCTAATAGAGGTAAATGAGAATTTTAATCCTAATAGAGGTATATTAGTATTTTATCTGGTAGTGTTAGGACATGCGAACGGTGTCTGCCTTGTTGTGGCTCGCAAGCTTACAACGCTTTGGCCAAAGGGTTAAACTAAATGACCCTTTTTCAAGAGAATATATAAGTATTTTACTGTCTATTTCTGTCATGTCTGATGTAGCATTGGGCTTCTCTGTCGTCTGTTAGATTGTAAGCTCCTCATAAGTCCAGCTTGGTGAAGATCTTGGCCCCTTGTAGTCTGTCGAAGAGTTCGGCAATCAGGGGTAAAGGATACCGGTTCTTTATTGTGATCTCTTTCAGGCCCCGATAATCGGGGCAGGGCATGAGGGATTCATCTTTCTTTTTTGCAAAGAAAAAAACCTGCTCCAGCAGGCGATGAGGATTTCTGGATAAATCCCCTCTGTAGGTTCTCTAAAATATATTCCTTCATGGCCTTTGTCCCGGGGGGAAATAACGGGTAGGAACATCCTAGTTGGGGAACCGAGCTGGGCAGCAGATCAATGCGGCAGTCGAATGCCCGATGGGGTTAGTCCCTCAGACTGTGCTTTGTTAAAGACATCCTGGAAGTCAGAGTAGATTTTCAGTAAGTGTATGTTTACCTGTTCCGGTACTAAAACCCTGCATCCTTTTTGGGAGGAGACGGAGCAGTTCTTCAAACAATGTGGACTCCATTGGAAGTCGACCGTAGGGGTATGGATGGCGTCCAATTGCATCTTCTCGATGTGAACCTCTCCTGTCCGCAACTGAAAGAAAATGGTTTGCAGAGAAATAAATGCAGGTTGTAATGGACAGCCGTCAATGGCCTCCAGTCCCACTGAGTGTTTCTTGTGTACCAGGGGAGTCTTGTTTCTCTCCATGAATCTCTGGTCAATGAAAGAACCCCCTGACCCAGAGTCCAGAAAGGCCCGTGCGGTAACGTGGAAGGTGTCACCGGTTAACGTAATGGGGACTAGAATTCTAGTAGACTGAGGATTCGCCATCCCTGCGGTCTCAGACCGTCTCCTCACCCCAACAAGCCTTCCATGATAGACACTCAGGATGTGCGGTCTCGTGGTCCCAGTATGCGCGCGCGGACCTTGCGCGACCTGATCCCCTGTCCGCGGATTCGGACCCCGGTCCCACTCTGACGCACGACGGGTGCGTTCGGCCAGCCTCCCTTCTGACGTGTGACCCAAGCTCCGCCCCACACTCTGGTGATGGACAGGACCGGCGTTGGAGTGACGCGCGCTCTCGGCTACAGCCTCTGACCTCCGTGACACGCGCGGGTCACTGCGCAATTGGTTCCACCCCCTCTTGCTCTAAGGACATTCAGAATCGGCATGGGAGTGACGTGCGCTCCAGGCTCCGCCCCTGACCTCCGTGACGCGCGTGGGTCGGCGTGCGAGCAGTTCCGCCCCCAACCCCGATTAGGCTGTGTCATAGGGCACACCTGTGTGCACCAGCAGCCTATCGTTCTTACTTTCCGGTTCAGCTCCGGCTGGCTATTGGAGGCTCTGCCTTTATATACCTTGAGTCTGCTCTCATTCCTTGCTGAGCATAGTCTAGTGTGATGCCATGCCTTGCTGCATTCCAGTTCCTGTGACCTTGCCTTGACTTGCTGATTAATCTCTTGTTGCCTACCTTGCTTGTCTTTTGGATTCCGCACTTCTCCTCTCCTGATCCGGCTACGAACGACCATTTTCCTGTCTCCAGTCCTGACCTTGGCTAAATACTCCAACGATCCGATATTCTCCTATCCTGAACCTGGCTACGTACCCCGACTATCCGATACTCTACAACCCTGAACTTGGCTACACCCTCCGACGGTCCGCAACTCTCCACTTCAGACCTGGCAAGTACCAACACTAATCTCCAATCTCTAACTCTGACCTGGCTTGAATGACTAATCTACATCCTAGTCGCGCCCGTGTGGCTGTGGGTCGGCGTTAACCAATTCCCAACCTCAGCACTGCGATCGCGCTTCATTTGTGGTGAGCTACACGTTACATAGACATCTTTATGGGAGGAGAAGGAGATAGGGTCCCCAGTGTGATTCTCCTGGCTGTCATTGGCACTTAGCATTTCCCAACTTGTGGGGGTAAGCAAGTACCTGATGTCCAGTGTTACTGCAGTACAGGCAGAGTCCGGCATTGCGACGGCTCTCGCCGGGAGATAGCTTGTTACCACTAAGCTGCATGAGTTCCTCCAGGTCCAGGGCAGATGGGTTAACAGCACCTGTGTAGGAACTGTGAAGGGGTTGCGTACCTTGCTTGTGCCGGGTTCTTTCGGCTCTCCTTTCCTGTAGCTGCTGGCCTACCCAGATACATAGAGCAATGAGCATCTCCAGTTCTGCGGGACAAGCTTGTGCTGCGAGTTCGTCCTTCAGGTTCTCGGAGAGGCCTATCCAGAAAGCGGCTGCCAACACAATCATTCCAGGCGGTCTCCGTGGCTATTGTTGCGGAACTCGAGGGCATACCGGGCCACGGACCGGGCACCCTGGGAAATATGCAAAAGGGATAAGGCAGCAGTTATCTTGCGTCCGAGGGTATCGAAAACACTGCTGAACTCCTTGGTGAAGCGTGCAATATCACTGGTGAGGTCCGACCTGAGTTCCCAGATGGGTGAGTCCCATGCCAGGGCATCGTCAACCAATAATGAAATAATATATGCCACTTTAGATCACCGAGACATGAAACAAGAAGGCATGAGCTCAAATTGGATGAAACATTGGTTAAGAAAACCGCGACAACCATGTGGGTCACCACCATAGTGATTGTGGGTGGGGAGTCGTGGTTCGGAGGCTGTGGACACAAGAATAGGTGCAGACACTGGTGCCACAAAGTGGAAAGGAGAGTGTTGCGTCTAATCAGTGATGGACTGAACCATCTGTTGGAGCAGCTCCATGTGCTGGTTATTTTGTTCTATGTATTTTTCCAGGGAACAAGGTATATGTGATGCTCTGAAATTGTAACAATAGCACCTTGATAAAGTACCCCGTGTACGAAACGCGTAGGTGCATTTACTTAGTCCATTCTTTGCTGTATGTTCAGCATGCAATAAATCATTTATTTTTTGTTACTTCTGGAGTTGCCTGGCTGTTTCTTTTCTTCCTGGACGGAATATAGGCAGTGAGGCATTTAAAGTGAGGTTTTTAAGTGATACAGTTAGACTACAGTTAATATACCGTTCGCATGTCCTAACACTACCAGATAAAATACTAATATACCTCTATTAGGATTAAAATTCTCATTTACCTCTATTAGGAGCGAGAAAGACCACATTGGATCTATATCCAATAGAATGAAAGGACCTACTAACTTGGGAAGTGGGGAGGGGCGGGCTTAAAACCTGGGAAGGAGGAGCCACTAACCTCCAACAGCTGAAACAGCTGAGAATAGGTTAAAAATACACAAAACCCCAGCAAGCTCTTTTTGGGATTCAGTCTTATACACAGGGTTTCAACATCAGGAACATACTTATATATATATCAATTCAACAAGGCCAGATTCAGTCTTATACACAGGGTTTCAACATCAGGAACATACCTGTGAAGAAAATGCAATTAGATCCATGTCATATCAGCTGAGGTTATTGGTTATTGGTCTTGCATGAAGAAGCCCAATGCTACATCAGACATGACAGAAATAGACAGTAAAATACTTATATATTCTCTTGAAAAAGGGTCATTTAGTTTAACCCTTTGGCCAAAGCGTTGTAAGCTTGCGAGCCACAACAAGGCAGACACCGTTCGCATGTCCTAACACTACCAGATAAAATACTAATATACCTCTATTAGGATTAAAATTCTCATTTACCTCTATTAGGAGCGAGAAAGACCACATTGGATCTATATCCAATAGAATGAAAGGACCTACTAACTTGGGAAGTGGGGAGGGGCGGGCTTAAAACCTGGGAAGGAGGAGCCACTAACCTCCAACAGCTGAAACAGCTGAGAATAGGTTAAAAATACACAAAACCCCAGCAAGCTCTTTTTGGGAACCAGTCTTATACACAGGGTTTCAACATCAGGAACATACTTATATATATCAATTCAACAAGGCCAGATTCAGTCTTATACACAGGGTTTCAACATCAGGAACATACCTGTGAAGAAAATGCAATTAGATCCATGTCATATCAGCTGAGGTTATTGGTTATTGGTCTTGCATGAAGAAAGTGAGTATATTAACTATATATATATATATATATATCTAATTGCATTTTCTTCACAGGTATGTTCCTGATGTTGAAACCCTGTGTATAAGACTGAATCTGGCCTTGTTGAATTGATATATATAAGTATGTTCCTGATGTTGAAACCCTGTGTATAAGACTGAATCTGGCCTTGTTGAATTGATATATAAGTATGTTCCTGATGTTGAAACCCTGTGTATAAGACTGAATCTTAACATCACTAAGGGGGATATTACTCTGACAAACCCCACTGACATTGCAAATGCATTCAATGATTACTTTGTGGGGTGTGCCACTAACTTATTAGCGAAACGCAGCACAAACCCCAAACCTGAATCTCATCCTGGGAGTACCCTTATAGTCCCACCCCCTCCCAACACTGCCCACAATTTTCAATTTAGCCCAGTATCTGAAGAGGAGATTACACAAGCGCTCCTCAAACTAAAACTAAGCAGCCAATGTGGACCCGACTTACTACAATCTAGGTTCCTACGACTTGGTGCCCCAGCCATTGCCAAACCAATTGCGTCCATAGTCAACTCTATCCTGTCTGCAGGCCATATCCCTAAGACCTGGAAAACTGCCAGAGTTGTCCCAATCTTCAAAAGTGGGGACAAAAACACTGTCTCAAACTACAGGCCAATCTCACTTCTCCCAATTCTATCCAAAGTTATGGAAAAATGTGTCCACTCCCAATTAAGCGATTTCTACACCAAGACAAATTTCCCTAGCCAATTCCAGTCTGGGTTTCGTCCCAAACACTCCACCGTAACTACCCTGCTAAAAGTTTGCAATGAAATCCAGTGTGGAATGGAACGGGGACAACTCACTGGTGCAGTATTCCTAGATTTTGCAAAGGCTTTTGACACAGTTGATCATGTTATCCTGCTTAACAAACTCCAGAGCTCTGGAATAGGGAAACATGCTTTAAACTGGTTTCAGTCCTACCTATCAGGAAGATCCCAACATGTGTCCATCTCAGGCTCTAACTCCAACCCCCTGGATATCACCTGTGTTGTCCCGCAAGGCTCTGTTCTGGGGCCCCTACTCTTCTCAGTGTTCATTAATGATCTTCCCACAGCTTGTAAGGAAGCCTCAATACACATGTATGCAGATGACACAATTCTGTATGCACACAGCCATAGCCTCTCTGACCTTCAACACATACTTCAGTCTGACTTTTTGAGACTCGAAAACTGGATTTCCCAAAACAAACTGTTTTTAAACACTGACAAGACTGTAACAATGGTATTTGGGACCAAGACTACATTTGTAAAGCTTCCAGTGACTGAGCTCCTGATTAGAACCAACGCCAAAACCACCCTAACACCTGTCACTAGTTTTAAATACCTGGGCTTATGGTTTGACTCCCACTTAACATTCGGGATGCACATTGATACCCTGACAACCAAGACCTATGCCAAACTAGGGATACTTTACAGGAACAAATCCTCCCTAAGTCTCCTGGTCAGAAAGCGTATTGCACAGCAGATGCTAATGCCAATTATTGACTATGGAGACATAGTTTATGGCTCGGCTCCTCAAACCCACCTTAGCAAACTTGACACCCTCTACAATTCAATTTGTCGTTTTGTTCTCCAATGCAACTACAACACACATCACTGCGAAATGCTCAAAGAACTAGATTGGTCATCACTAGAGTCTAGGCGCAAAGTTCACCTTTCCTGTCTCACCCTCAAATACTTTCTGGGCAAGCTACCCAGCTACCTGAACAAGCTCCTCACCCCTACCACATGCAGTACCTATCACCTGAGATCAGACTCCAAAAGACTATTCATGGTCCCAAGACTCAACAAAGTATCCGGACGTTCCTCCTTCTCCTTCCGTGCACCCCAAAACTGGAACAACCTACCAGAGACTCTCATATCCACCACCAGCTTAAGTTCTTTCAAATCTAAGGCTGTCTCACACTTTAATCTGGTCTGTAACTGTTTCATACGCTCATAATATATATTTTCTTTAACTGTGCGTGCAATGTCTTGTATATAATGTATACCTTGTTCATTTATGTAACTGTATTTGTAACCATGTATTATTTTGTTTTACTCTGTGCCCAGGACATACTTGAAAACTGTTACGCCGGTGCTGCCCGCAGACCAGACCCGTTCCTTTCACTGAGGTGAGGAACGTATAGAAGCACGCACCCGCAGCAAAGGGAGCGTGTCCGGAGTGTGGTGATTTTGGCGTTGCCAGGCCAGGTGTATTTCGCTAGCAATACTTGCCGGTACCGGTGTAGAAATGCCGTTGTCGTTGCCGTTAGCCAAGGTCTGGGATTGGAGAATTCTGGAAGGTCGTTTGTCCAAGCAGGGGTCTAGAGCCAGAGAGAGACGTCCGCCAAGCCAAGTCGTAACCTGAGTGAATGAGAGAGAAAACGCCAGAGTAGTAATCCAAGTGAAAACTATGTCGAGCAATGAATGATAGGAAGGACTGGCATTATAAAGTGTGGCTGACCAATCAGAAGTGAAGGCAGACCTGGAGGACTGCGTGGAGCCATCCTGGATAGGTTCCCTTGATTGGCAGGCAGGTGAGGACTCTTGTCTTGACAGGAGATCATATTTCTATATTGGGGGCGGGTCTTCACTGCCAGAGCAGTGAATAAATTAACTTCGCCCGGCGCGCGCTGTTCAGGCGCGCGCCCGAGCAACATGGCGGCCGCGTGAGGTACTGCTGGAAACCGGGGACGCCGAGGACGACGGGGAACCCCCAGAACCGACGGAGGTGAGTGGCGCTGGCGAGAGGTGCGCGCCACGGCAGCAGGAGGGAATATATCAGCAGAGGAACCAGGGCGCGGGCGCCGCGATCCCTGATTCCTCACAGTACCCCCCCCCTTCAGGATCGACCTCAGGACGATCCCTCCATGGTTTTGATGGAAACTTCTTACGAAAGCATTTGAGGAGTCCTGGCGCATGAATATCTTTCAGGGGTACCCATGACCTCTCTTCGGGTCCAAAACCTCTCCAGTGGACCAAGAAGTGGACTTTACCTCTTGAAAGACGGGAATCCAGTAGAGCCTGTATTTCATACTCTTCGTTACCCTGTACCATCACAGGATCTGGTTTCGAAGTGTGATCCGGAAAGAGGCTACTGGAGATAAAAGGTTTGAGAAGTGAGGTGTGAAAGACATTCGGAATTCTCATGCTTTGAGGAAGTTGGAGTCGAAAAGAAACCGGATTAACCTGCTCCAAAATGGAAAAGGGACCCAGGAACCTAGGAGCCAATTTGAGGGAAGGCGTTTTGAGACGGATGTTCTTGGAAGATAGCCAAACCTTGTCCCCGGGTTTGTATTCGGGTGCCGGACGACGGTGACGATCAGCCTGATTTTTAGATGTCAAGGATGCTTTTTGTAATGCAGATTGTATTCTGGACCAAGAGTCTTGTAGGAGAGCAATATGTTCGTCCACGGCTGGTACCCCAGAGGATTCTTTAGTAATAGGTAGGCGAGCCGGATGGAATCCGTAGTTGATAAAGAAGGGAGTCTCGTGGGTGGACTCATTCCTGGAAGAATTGAATGCGTACTCAGCCCAGATAAGTAATTCTGCCCAGTCATCCTGAGAATTAGAGACGAAGCACCTTAAGTATTTCTCGAGGGACTGATTAACCCTCTGGGTCTGTCCGTTGGATTGAGGGTGATATCCCGAAGAAAAGGAAGACGAGATACCTAGTCTCTTGGTGAAATTTCTCCAGAACTTGGAGACGAACTGGGAACCCCGATCGGACACGATGGATGTAGGAATCCCATGGATCCGGAAAATCTCTTTGGCAAAAATATCCGCAAGGGCGGGTGAGGAGGGTAATCCTTTGAGAGGGATAAAGTGTGCCATCTTGGAAAACCGATCTACTACCACAAGAATGGTATTCGTGCCATTCGACCTAGGCAACTCCACAATAAAATCCATCGAAATGTGGGACCAGGGACGCTCCGGAATAGGTAAAGGTAAGAGAAGACCCTGAGGTTTCTGACGAGGAATCTTGTTACACGCACATACCGGACAGGACCGTGTAAATTCCAGAATGGTTTTAGCCATATTGGGCCACCAAAAGGTACGACGGATGAGGTCCAAGGTTTTCTTGAATCCAGGATGCCCTGCCGAACGGACGGCGTGTCCCCAGTCCAGTATTTCAGGGATAAATTTGGGTTCCACATACAAAGAGTCTTTAGGAACCACCAGACCGGACGGGAGGTTCTCTTGAGATTTGATGATCCTCTCCAGATTCTTGAATGCCACAGCTGCTAAGATTCTTTGTTTAGGGAGGATGAACTCAGTGGTTTTCTCTGATCTCTCTTCAGAAGAGTATTGCCGGGAGAGAGCATCCGCCTTGACGTTCTTAGTGCCGGGAATGTATGAGAGAACAAAATTGAATCTAGAGAAAAATAACGACCAGCGAGCTTGGCGAGGACCTAAGCGACGAGCATTCTCAATGTATAATAAGTTCTTATGGTCCGTAAGGATGGTGAATGGCTCTTTTGACCCCTCCAGAAGATGTCTCCATTCTTGAAGAGCCATTTTGACGGCCAAAAGTTCCCTATTGCCCACGTCATAATTCCTCTCTGCCGATGAAAATCTTTTGGAGAAAAACCCGCAAGGATGAAGTTTATCCTGGGAAGAAAATTTCTGCGACAGAACCGCCCCAGCCCCACAGTCCGAAGCGTCAACCTCTAAGGTGAAGGGGAAATTCGTGTTAGGGTGTCGAAGGATGGGAGCAGAGACAAAAGTTTGTTTCAGTGTCTCGAATGCCGTGACAGCTTCTGGAGACCAAGATGAAGGGTCTGCACCTTTTTTGGTCAGTGCCGTGATAGGAGCGACAATGGTGGAAAAGTTGCGGATAAACTTCCGGTAATAATTAGAAAAACCCAAAAACCGTTGAACAGATTTGAGGGAATTGGGTTGTGGCCAATCCACGACGGCCTTTAGCTTCTCTGGGTCCATGGCCAAACCTTTGTTGGAGATGATGTATCCGAGAAAAGAAGTGGTAGACTGATGAAAAATGCATTTCTCCATTTTAGCAAACAACCGGTTCTCGCGGAGGCGTGAAAGCACAAACTTCGTATGGATGATATGATCCTGTAAGTTTTGAGAAAAAATAAGGATGTCATCCAGGTATACAATGACAAATATATTAAGAACGTCTCGAAAGATGTCATTGATGAAGTCCTGAAAAACTGCCGGTGCGTTGCATAACCCGAAGGGCATCACTAGATATTCGTAGTGTCCGCTACGGGTGTTGAAGGCAGTCTTCCATTCATCGCCCTCCCGGATGCGGATATGGTTGTATGCCCCACAGAGATCCAGTTTAGTAAAGAGATTGGCCCCCTGAAGTCTATCAAAGAGTTCGGAGATGAGTGAGAGTGGATAACGATTCTTCACCGTGATATGGTTCAGACCCCGGTAATCAATACATGGTCTGAGAGTACCATCTTTCTTTTTGACAAAGAAGAATCCAGCCCCCGCAGGAGAATTGGAATGACGTATGAAACCCCGCTTAAGATTCTCACGAATATATTCGTCCATAGCTTTGGTCTCGGGCAACGAGAGAGGATAAGATTTGGCTTTCGGCAAGGTATAACCAGGTACCAGATCAATCGGACAATCGTAGGAACGATGAGGAGGTAGAAGTTCAGACTGAGCCTTGCTGAAAACGTCCAAGAATTCGGCGTATGGAGAAGGCAACTCCCTCAGAGAACTTGATGTATTGGCTAATAGAAAGGATGGTTGCTTGATAGAGGGAAAAGGTTTCTCTGACCTTGACCTCCAGTTAATAGGGTTAGGAGACACCCAATCGATGAGTGGATTATGCTTCTGTAACCAGGGCAAGCCAAGCGTGATAGGTGTTCCTGGGGCATGAATAACATCAAAACCCAGAGTCTCTTTGTGAGAATGAGTAGAAAGGGTGATAGGTCCGGTCTCTAAGGAGATATAAGCCGGGGTGAGAGGTCGATTATCAATCCCGACCAAGGCAACGGGAGAGTCCTTCCTGGAAAGCGGAATTTGATTTTGCTCAGAAAAGGTTTGATCTATGAAATTCCCTCCTGCGCCGGAATCGATAAATGCAGCAGTGGAGGTGCGGAAAGTCGGTCCTGAAAGGGCGACGGGAATAGTCAATCTTTTGGGAAGTTCCCTTCTTGGAGGGGGACAAGGAGATTCAGTACCCAGAGAGCGCCCCTTCGTACTCACTGGGCTTAGTCGTTTCCCGGAGATGGAGGATGGTTACGGGTACGCTGCTCAGAAGCTCCGCAATGATGGCATGATTCCCCAGTAGAGCGAAGTTGTCGTGACGGTACCCGAGGTTGCTGAACTCCAAGTTGCATCGGCTCTGGAGCCTCCAGCGCCGGTAACGGGGATACGACGGGTCTCTGGTTAGTAGAGAACCTGGAAAAGGAAGCACGGAAAGGCGTAGCCCGGGGAAGCTGACGCTGAGCGCGGCGTACCTGAAGGCGCTGATCCATACGAGTAGCCAGGGTGATGAGATCCTCCAGTAACTCTGGCCTGGTGTGGGAAGCAAGTTCATCCTTCAGAGACTCCGATAGACCTTTCCAGAAGGCGGCGACTAAAGCCTCCTGACCACAATGAGTCTCAGCTGCTACGGTTCTGAATTCCAAGGCGTATTGACCCACAGGCCGACGTCCCTGTGTAAGCTCTAGCAGGGTATCAGAAGCAGTCTCTTGACGTGCGGGGATATCAAAAACCTGTCGAAAGTCCCGTCTGAAGGCCGCGTAATCGCGGGTAATATCAGGGCGTAGTTCCCAGATCGGAGAAGCCCATGCCAGTGCATTACCTGTGAGCAGACTATATACGTAGGCTACCTTTTTCCGGCCAGTAGCATACAGCTGGGGAGCCATCTCGAACTGGATCTCGCACTGTTTGAGAAAGCCACGACAGGTGTGTGGATCCCCTGCGTAGGGCCTTGGAGCCGGAATCTTCGGAACTGAAAATGAAGTGGAAGATAAGTGCAGCCGCAGGCGGAGCCTGTAAAGGGCGGTCCGATACCTGTTGGGAGAGGAGAGCCACTTGATCCGTTAAGGCCTGTATTTGTTGGTACATGGCCGTCATCATAGAGTCCACAGTCTGGTCTGCGTCTTGTGGGCTCGACATAATGTTACGCCGGTGCTGCCCGCAGACCAGACCCGTTCCTTTCACTGAGGTGAGGAACGTATAGAAGCACGCACCCGCAGCAAAGGGAGCGTGTCCGGAGTGTGGTGATTTTGGCGTTGCCAGGCCAGGTGTATTTCGCTAGCAATACTTGCCGGTACCGGTGTAGAAATGCCGTTGTCGTTGCCGTTAGCCAAGGTCTGGGATTGGAGAATTCTGGAAGGTCGTTTGTCCAAGCAGGGGTCTAGAGCCAGAGAGAGACGTCCGCCAAGCCAAGTCGTAACCTGAGTGAATGAGAGAGAAAACGCCAGAGTAGTAATCCAAGTGAAAACTATGTCGAGCAATGAATGATAGGAAGGACTGGCATTATAAAGTGTGGCTGACCAATCAGAAGTGAAGGCAGACCTGGAGGACTGCGTGGAGCCATCCTGGATAGGTTCCCTTGATTGGCAGGCAGGTGAGGACTCTTGTCTTGACAGGAGATCATATTTCTGTATTGGGGGCGGGTCTTCACTGCCAGAGCAGTGAATAAATTAACTTCGCCCGGTGCGCGCTGTTCAGGCGCGCGCCCGAACAACATGGCGGCCGCGTGAGGTACTGCTGGAAACCGGGGACGCCGAGGACGACGGGGAACCCCCAGAACCGACGGAGGTGAGTGGCGCTGGCGAGAGGTGCGCGCCACGGCAGCAGGAGGGAATATATCAGCAGAGGAACCAGGGCGCGGGCGCCGCGATCCCTGATTCCTCACAAAAACGAGAGGTAACTCTCAATGTATTACATCCTGGTAAAATATTTTATAAATAAATAAATAATATACAGGATATCCCTGGCTGTGCTCTATCTACGCTCTCTATCTTTATGTATTTTTCCAGTCTGTCGAACATGTTGGTGTGCGTGCTCAAGACTCGACACACCTCAGCGGGGTCCATGTTTGTGGGGCTTAGCATACTGTAACGGGTGTCCCGATGATCAACTTTACCAACACATTTATATTTTTTGGTACTCAATTGAATAGAAATGTTGCAAAATAAATTGTGATTTATTTCCTTAATAGACAAACACACGACATCTGAAGAATACACTTAAAACAACACCTACTGGGATAAGGGAACAAAATAAATTGTCCTTTGCCTGCAAGAAATGCAGTCTTGATTTAAAGGTCCTGTGGCCAGATCAAAAGTTTCTGATCTAATATCTCAGCCACCTCAAAGTATTTCGTGGAAATTCGTTAGAATTCGTTCAAGAGTCACCAGGGCTAACGAATTCCGAAGTTTGGGGCAAATCCTTCGTTACATTGTTATTAACTCCTTCTCTCAGGGACTGGTTGCCGCTGTGCTGGAACAAAGTTTTGGGTCTTTACATCATGGATCAAAATACAGGAATCATTGAACAACACTGGGGATACCCCGGGAGCCGCAGTTAGACTGGCCAAGGCTATCTTTAACATGTGGACCCATCCCCTCGTGGGAAAAATTTAACCAAACAATAGCCGTGTTGCCCACAGTTCATAAGACCGGGCAAAAAGGCTTTCCGGTGTGCAAAGCGCATGGGTCAGGTTGACACCCCTGCTACTTAGCATACCTGGGATACACCCATACCTTGGCGCCTCTGAGTCTGAGATTTGGCCCAGAGGTGTCACTGGCCCGGCATCTGTTATACATCAGAATGCCGGCCGTGTATACATTATGGGGCTCTGGGTCCTTTCATCCCTGACACTTCTATAGACTGGGGGTCGCCAACTTGGCAAAAACCCCACTGAAGCACAGGCATGAAAATACCCCCAGCTTATTCACCCATTTCACATCTGTATGCCAGAGGAATTTCTTCCCGGGTTTACAGAATACATCCTGCCTTACATTTTAAATCTGCAGTTTTTACACACTTTTTTTAAACATCATGTTCTGCTTATGTGACAACTGTAATTTATATATGTATGTGCATGTAGTTTTTAACTGTATTTGCACCCCAAAAATCAGGTTGCTGGGTGCTTCCGTTCTCAAGTTAGCCTTTATAATTGAAATGCCGGCTTTGGAACCGCAAGTTCGCCCGGTTCCCACGTTAATTGACACCATTCTCACGTCAATTGACTTTCCGCCTTTCAAGTTACAAAGTTAACGAGAGACGGATACATTTTATCGGTAAAACACTTGAGAATCAAACCGCAACCACTTATTTAATTGACTTGTACACTGGCGACACATTTAATTGCACTGCGGCCAGATCCGCAAGCCGGGAGATTTCCCGGCTTGCTAGTGGCCGCCCCTCGGCGTGCCGCGCGTCATAGACGCGCGGTCACGCGTCTTCGGGAGCGTGCGCCCCCTGCACGCACGTCCAGGGGCTCCCCGAGGGAGCCCTGGTGTCCCGCGATCGCGGGACAGCGGCAGGGGGTTCCGGGGGACCCAGCGGACCCGGCAGCGGGAGGGAGAGCGCCCCGATCGGAGGGCGCTCTTCCGCTGCTTCGGCGCGCGCCCGTCACACTCGGGCGCGCGCCAGGCTACTGCTGCGGCACAGAACGGGCAAATGCTCGAATAAACTGTGCCGCAGCAGTAGTTACAGGTTAAACCGATAGAAATGGATACCCATCTCACAGACAGCCCTTTAAACTTTTGCCACGCTTCTTCAATCAGCGCTAGCATTGGGCGCTCACTACGCCATCTTGTGTCTGTGAAAGGGTATAACAAGCAATGCATTTTGTCTTTTAACACAGCAGGCAGGGAATGGCCTGAAAATGGGGGGTAAAAACGGCTGGGACAGGGAAAACACAGTAATGCATGGCAAACCCATTTAACCCCTTCATTCCCAATGCGAGTCAGGATTAATCAGCCGGGTATAACCTTTATTTTAGGCCTGATTAATCCTCCCCTCGCCACAACAGGTGTCCACCACAAACAGGACGGGACCGCGAGGCTGAGGTGGGGATGTTAGTATAAACCGACCTCCAGCCACGTGAGCACGTCCGGGATGCAGAGTAGTAGTCCTGTAGCCAGGTCAGGGTTGTAGAAGTGAGGATAGTCGTAATACTCACCGTGGTCGGGGGTTGGAGAAGTTGGATGGTCACAGAGGATAGCCGGGGTCAAGGAGTGGAGATGGTAGAGGTCCCGATGCAAGCCGAGGTCGAGGTAGACGGAAGTCGGGGTCCAGGTACAAGCCGGTCAAACACTGAGGACCAAACAAGAACAGAATGCGCAAGGCAACAGGACAAGACAATGGAGGTTTTGAGGTAAGCGTTCAGGACGTATAGGGGTATATGGAGAATTGGGTGCTCCAGAGATGGTGGAACTAAATGCGCAAATGTCCATAATCATGTGCCAGGACTGGAGGACAAAGTGTATAAGGGAGTGGTTATCGCAGTAAAGTGTGATATGTGAGTGACCAGAGCACCAATCTCCTGAAGGAAACAATCAAGGATGCCAGTAAGCACCCTGACGAAACCTCATTGGAGACATGCCAGTGCTAATGAAGGTACTCCTCCATGAATAATAACTTAATTAATAATAGAGAAAGTCTTACCCATTCCGTCTGTCCTCAAATGTCCTGAATAGTCCGTCCAATTGGCTTGCAAACTGTAGAGAGTAATCCAGCAACAGAAAAAGAGAGCAAAAACAGTGCACTGCCAGGGAGCCAGGTGGTAAGAAAAATAAAATTCTATTTATTCAGTACTCCTTGATAAAGGACCCCTACGGTCCGAAACGTGTCGGAGTTTTTGTCTCACCCCCTGGGGTTATGTTAACTGAGTGGTGCTGAATAAATAGAATTTTATTTTTCTTATCACCTGGCTCCCTGGCAGTGCACTGTTTTTGCTCTCTTTTTCTACTACGTTCAGGACGAAAGATTATGCTCAGGCAAGTTGCCAGAGGTTGGCTGAGCACATAAAGGTCCCAATGGAGAGGTAGCAAGCAGCTGCTGGATATTATGGAGAAACACCCACTCGGTAACAGGAGCCCAATGGCAGATCGGTGGCGGAGTGAGCCGCAGGTGATTCTGAGTTTAGAGTAGAGTTATGGTTAACCCGTTGCGTGCTCTTGATGACACGGTACCGGTGCATGGTCTCCTGGGATGTGACGCGTGTAAAGGCGCAAGGCCTGTGGTTTGCTGCCCTAGTCTGCGGTGCGTCACTCGAGCTGCCACAGGGCCTAACGCCGATCCTCACAGGTGCACTACAACACTGACACTGAAATCTAGGTTTAAAAAACGAAATTGCACACTGTCACGCTGTGCAGCCCATAGACCAGGCCAGTCCCCTGTACTGAGGTGGGATGTTGAATATACATACCGACAGCAGAGGGAGCGGGTCCGGGATGTGGTTGTAGCGTGGCCAGGCCTGGGTTAAGATTTAGAATAGTCGTTGTACTTGCCGAGTTCAGGAGTATAGAGAGTTCCGTAGTTTAAATCCGTTTCCGTGTCCAAGGGTCTGAGAGGTAAGAATCGTGATGGGTAAGCTGAAGTCGGGAGCCAGAGGGGTAAGTCAGACAAGCCGGTTCAAATCTGTAGGAGAAAAGACAAACAGGAGCACGACACAGTTTCCAGGCTACACAGGAAGCAAGGAGCTATGCAGAGCAAGGAAGTGAAGTCACAGCCGGATATTTAAAGCGACAGTGACCAATCCGGACGAGGGGCATGGCGGAGGCGTGTCGAGGAGCTGCTCGTGAGTGGCTGAGAGACCAGGAAATAGTAGAGCCCAGCTGAGGGTCTGTAACACCAGTGCCAGAATCCAAGATGGCGACGGCAGAGTTCAAGGTATGCACTGGGCGGCGGCATGGGTAGCGACGGGGGGCAGGGGCAGCAGCCGCTGCAGTACTGGTAGTGGGTAAGGAGGGGTCACGCCGCAAGGGACGTGGCCCCCGATTCCTTACAGTACCCCCCCCCCCTTCAGGATCGACCTCAGGATGATCCATCCAAGGCTTCTGCGGAAATTTCTTGTGGAAGCGGTCCAAGAGAACTGGAGCATGGATGTCCTCCTTGGGTACCCAAGAGCGTTCCTCTGGGCCATAACCCTTCCAGTGAACAAGGAATTGTATCTTTCCTCTGGATACATGAGAATCCATGATTGTCTGGATTTCGAATTCAGGTTGTCCTTGGACTGTGACTGGTTTGGGTCTATGGGTCTTAGCAGGGAACCGTTTGCTCTGGACGAATGGCTTGAGCAGGGAAACGTGGAATACGTTTGGAATCCTCATGGAAGACGGAAGTTGCAGACGAAATGCCACAGGATTGATTTGTTCCTGGATCAGAAAAGGCCCTAAGAATCGAGGTGCTAATTTCGGGGTCGGAGACTTCAACTTGATATTCTTAGACGAAAGCCAAACTTGGTCCCCTGGCTTGTAATTAGGGGCCTGTTGACGACGGTGGTCTGCCTGAGACTTGAATTTCTGAGCGGCGCTAAGAAGCGCGGACTGAATCTTGATCCATGACTTCTGAAGAGTAGTTACCCGTTCATCAGCCGCCGGCACTCCTATCGGAATGTTTGAGATTGACAGTCGACTTGGGTGGAAACCATAATTCACAAAGAACGGGGTTTCATGCGTGGATTCATTACGAAGTGAATTGGTTGCAAATTCTGCCCAAGGTAGCAGGTCAACCCAATTATCCTGGGAATCGGAAATAAAACACCGCAGGTATTGTTCCAGCATTTGATTAAGTCTTTCTGTTTGCCCATTAGTTTGGGGGTGATAGCCTGACGAGAAGGATAGCGCCATGCCAAGCCTCTTGGAGAAAGACCGCCAAAATTTCGATATAAATTGTGTGCCTCGGTCCGAGACTATGGATGTAGGTATCCCATGGATGCGAAACACCTCCTTGGTGAAGATATCAGCTAGGGTGGGCGAGGAGGGAAGTCCTTTGAGTGGAACAAAGTGGGCCTGTTTTGAAAAACGGTCAACGATGACCAAAATGGTATTCATCCCTCTGGAAGGGGGTAGATCCACAATGAAATCCATTGAAATATGTGACCATGGACGTTCGGGTACTGGCAAGGGCATGAGCAAGCCTGAGGGTCTTTGATGAAGAGTCTTGTTTTGTGCGCATACTGGACAAGCACTAGTAATTTCATGAACCATCTTTGCCATATTAGGCCACCAAAAAGTACGTTTGATAAGATCCAAAGTTCTTTTGAAACCGGGATGGCCGGCTGAACGGACAGAGTGACCCCATTCTAATATCTTTTGATGAAACCTGGGTGCGGCATAAAGAGTTCCCTCCGGTACCTCTAGACCACTCGGAATTTGTGTTTGAGCTTCAACGATCTTTTCGGGAATGTCAAATGAGTTGGCGGAAATTATAAACTTAGAGGGTACAATAGTTTCAGGGGTTTCTTCGGATCTTTCCTCCGGAGAAAATTGTCGGGACAAGACATCAGCTTTTGTGTTTTTAGAACCAGGAATATAGGACAAAGTATAATTAAATCTTGAGAAAAATAGTGCCCAGCGAGCTTGACGAGACCCCAGACGACGTGCATTTTCGATATACAGAAGGTTTTTATGGTCGGTCAATATAGAAATAGGTTCGCGGGAACCTTCCAGGAGATGTCGCCATTCCTGTAAGGCCATCTTGATAGCCAAGAGCTCTCTATTGCCAACATCATAGTTCTTTTCAGCGGGCGAAAACTTCTTTGAAAAAAAACCGCATGGATGAAGCGTATCTTGAGGGAAGAATCTCTGGGACAGGGTGGCGCCTGCACCACAATCAGACGCATCAACTTCTAAAGTAAAAGGAAGACTAACATCGGGATGTCGCAGGATGGGTGCCGAGACAAAAGCTTGTTTCAGGGTTTCGAAGGACGAGACGGCCTGCGGAGGCCATACAGACGGGTCAGCTCCCTTCTTGGTAAGGGCCGTAATGGGAGCCACAGTGGTGGAAAATTTTCGGATGAATTTCCTATAGTAATTGGAGAAGCCCAAAAAACGCTGGATGGCTTTGAGAGAGTTGGGCTGAGGCCAATCCAAAACAGCCTTAAGTTTTTCAGGGTCCATTGAAAATCCTTTATCTGAAATTATATAGCCTAAGAAGGCAGTAGAGGTTTGATGAAAAAGACATTTCTCGAGCTTAGCGTAGAGATTATTGACACGAAGGTGAGCGAGAACGAGCCTGGTATGCTGGACATGATCTTGAAGATTTTTAGAAAAAATTAGGATATCATCCAGATAGACGATTACGAAAGAATTGAGAACATCACGGAAGACATCATTCATGAAATCCTGAAAAACAGCAGGAGCATTGCATAAGCCGAAGGGCATTACAAGATACTCGTAGTGGCCGCTTCTGGTATTGAAGGCAGTCTTTCATTCATCGCCTTCTCGGATGCGAACAAGATTGTAAGCTCCTCGGAGGTCTAGCTTGGAAAAAATTTTTGCCCCTTGAAGCCTATCAAAAAGTTCGGAGATCAGCGGAAGGGGGTATCGATTCTTGACTGTGATGAGATTGAGCCCTCGGTAATCAATGCATGGTCTCAGGGATCCATCTTTCTTTTTGACAAAAAAGAAACCGGCACCAGCGGGGGACGAAGAATTACGGATGAATCCTTTTTCAAGGTTTTCTTTGATGTATGCTGCCATGGCTTCAGTTTCAGGGAGAGACAAGGGGTAGGACTTACATTTTGGAAGAACAGCGCCGGGAACCAGATTAATGGGGCAATCATAAGGTCTGTGAGGAGGTAGAACCTCCGATTGTGTCTTGCTAAACACGTCGATGAAATCCGCATATGCTTCAGGAAGAGCGAAATCATTAGCCGGGGGCGTTTCCACTCCCGCGAGGACTGTGGTAGGAGAAATGACCGGCAATGGTGAGGCGTCTGACTCTGGCTCCCACTGAATTGTCTTGCCATTCCTCAAATCAATGCGTGGGTTGTGCTGCTGTAGCCAGGGTAATCCTAGGATAACTGGAACGGCAGGAGAGTGCATCACGTCAAAGGATATGATTTTGGTATGAGTACCGGCAGAAAGGGTGAGAGGAAGAGTCTCTAACGTGATGAAGCCAGGTTGCAAAGGACGACCATCAATAGCCTCGAGGCCAATCGGCGATTTCTTAGCGATGAGCGGAATCTTGTTAAGAGTAGCAAAATCTTGATCCACAAAGTTACCACCGGATCCTGAATCAAGAAAAGCGGCTGTGGTTACGCGAAAATTCTGACCCTCAAGCGAGACTGGAAGCATAATTCTCTTAGGGTATCTCTTCAGAGATAGGGTGAGAAGATATTGACCCCAAAATGAGTCCCTCTTGCCCCATTGGTCGTGTTTGTTCTTTGGGCCTTAAAGGACAAAAACGTACCGTATGTTCTGGAGATCCACAGTAGTAGCAAAGACCCTCATTCTGGCGACGAGCCCTTTCGGCAGTCCGGTCAGGAGTTCTATCAGCAGTCCTGTCGGTATTACGGAACTCTTGACTGGCAATCTGCATGGGTTCCACAGTGTCTAGAACAGGACGAAGAGCTGGGAAGGATCTGGGAAGGATCTGGGAAGAATAGGGTCAGAAGAGAAAATTCTGGGACGCTGGCGTTCATGACGGCGCTGTTGAAGGCGCTGATCCACTCGTATGCATAGTGCGATCAATTCCTCCAATCCCTGGGGCCTGGGCTGAACTGCAAGTTCATCCTTTACAGAGTCGGACAAACCTTGCCAAAACACAGCAATAAGGGCTTCTTGGTTTCAATGTGTCTCCGCCGCGACAGTCCGGAATTCCAATGCATATTTGGCTACGGACCTACGACCTTGAGACAATTGAACAAGAGAAGCAGCGGCAGTATCTCTGCGGGCGGGAATATCAAATACCTGCTGGAATTCTTGGCGGAAGAGCTGGTAATCCTGGGTGGTTTCCGCACGCAACTCCCAGATGGGAGAAGCCCACGCCAAGGCGTCCCCTGTTAGAAGAGAGTAAACATAGGCTACCTTGGTGCGTCCGGTGGGGAACAGGCTGGGAGAAATCTCAAATTGTATTTCACATTGATTCAAAAAACCACGACAGGCTAGAGGGTCACCCGCATATGCTTTAGGCGTAGGAATCCTGAGTTCTGATGGCCGGTCGCCACCCTGCGCGGCTGGGGCCGGAATAGGCTGTAGTGAAAGCTGGGAAAGCTGTTGTACCAGGCTTGTGATCTGAGTTCCCAAAGTATCAATGCAATGCGCGAGTCCCCTGATTAGTTGGCCCACCTCAGTCAGGTCTGTTTCTGTTGGGCTCTGCATAATGTCACGCTGTGCAGCCCATAGACCAGGCCAGTCCCCTGTACTGAGGTGGGATGTTGAATATACACACCGACAGCAGAGGGAGCGGGTCCGGGATGTGGTTGTAGCGTGGCCAGGCCTGGGTTAAGATTTACAATAGTCGTTGTACTTGCCGAGTTCAGGAGTATAGAGAGTTCCGTAGTTTAAATCCGTTTCCGTGTCCAAGGGTCTGAGAGGTAAGAATCGTGATGGGAAAGCTGAAGTCGGGAGCCAGAGGGGTAAGTCAGACAAGCCGGTTCAAATCTGTAGGAGAAAAGACAAACAGGAGCACGACACAGTTTCCAGGCTACACAGGAAGCAAGGAGCTATGCAGAGCAAGGAAGTGAAGTCACAGCTGGATATTTAAAGCGACAGTGACCAATCCGGACGAGGGGCATGGCGGAGGCGTGTCGAGGAGCTGCTCGTGAGTGGCTGAGAGACCAGGAAATAGTAGAGCCCAGCTGAGGGTCTGTAACACCAGTGCCAGAATCCAAGATGGCGACGGCAGAGTTCAAGGTATGCACTGGGCGGCGGCATGGGTAGCGACGGGGGGCAGGGGCAGCAGCCGCTGCAGTACTGGTAGTGGGTAAGGAGGGGTCACGCCGCAAGGGACGTGGCCCCCGATTCCTTACACACACATATAAAAAATCCTATAGCCACACAGCCACCCTTGGCAGTAGAAGGGTTTATGGGGTAAGATTATAAAAGTACGGTTCTGTCTAAGGTTTGTTTTTCTCCCCTATGTGAAAAGCAGGGGTCTCCGGAACTGAACCGTGTTAATTTCAGTTCTGAGTAGGGTTGCCAGACGTCCCGTATATTACGGATTTTCCCTTTTTTCAATGAATTGTCCTGTTGTCCCTGAAAGTTCTGTCGGGACGCATAATTGACCCGCCTTTCAGGAGACAATTAAATCACTCAGGGCTGCACGCAGGTCCAGCCAGCAGTTATGGGAAGGAGAAGAAGGTGGGTGGAGGCAGAAGGCAGGCATGGGGGCTGTGGAGGAGGACAATGGCAGTGGCAGAGAACACCAGGAGTGGAGCCTGTCCCAGCAGTCCAACCTGGATGTCAATTACAACTTCCTCTGTCTGCCGCCAGGATGGGCTCCACTCCATAGGTAAGAGCTGTGGACTGGAACAGGGCACTTTTAGTGAGGAGGGGGCAGAGATGGAGGAAGGAGGGGAGAATAAATGGATTGGAGGGGAGAAATGGATACAGGGGGTAGAGCAAGAAATGGATGGGGAAAGAGAAAGATTGGGGGAGGAAAGAGAATGGATGGGAGAAAGAAATGGTTTGTGTTTTTGGTCACTAAAACATATAGGAAACTGAATTTCGGTATCCCATATTATAAAAACTTAAATGTGGTAACCATAACTCCGGGTAACTCCTGCTTGCAGAGATACTAACCTCCGAAGGTGCCCTCAATATGGAGGTTTAAATCTCCCATAGCACAGGAGCCAATAAGAAGCCACAATCTCACCTGTTATGGCTTCCTATTTAATTGCGTGCCTAAGGAGATTTAAGAATCACGGAGAATCCACTGAGGTAAGTATCAGTAAGCAGGGGGTCACCCGAACTGAAATTAATGTGGTTCAGCTCTTCAGACGCCCTGCTCCCAACCTATTTATTATTATTTTTTTGTAATTGATTGGAATGTTCGTTGTGGTATACGTTGAAAAAATATATATCAATGTGGCGCTCAAGAATTACATCCCTATATAAACAAGTGTATAAATAATAATTAAGTGATACTAATACAAACACATGCGAATGCAGCTTAACCCAGTGGGGGGTCGTTCTCTTGATCCCGTGGACGTGGAAGGGGTGAAGATCATCGGGAAGCGCAAAATCATGTAAAACAGAAGAAATTTTCTGATGGTGCAGTATTGTGATATTAATAAATAAAAATTTAAAGTGCAGTGTGCTATGTACTCACAAGTGTATGATGAGTAATGTTCCCATAAAGGTATCTTTCAGGGACAGCCCGTCTGCCCGTGGTATAAGTGGGTCTGTGTACGTGGGTGGATGTTGAGGACCTTAGGTAACAAATAAGGAAACGGACATAGTGCAGACTGTACAAAATTCTATTAAAATTGTAAGTGAAAGTACAATGCACTCACAATGTGTTAAAAGAATACAAGCGTTTTGATCACATATCGGATCTCAGTGCAAGGCAGCTGTATCAGTCCCCCCTCCGCCTCGGCGTGCGTTTCACTGATGCGTCTCTGTGCGGTTTCCGGTTTGGGTGAGACGCATCTAAGAGCATTGAAAAAGTCTCTTAGACGAAACGCGTCAGAGAACCTGTCCTGTTTTTAATGGCAATGTTGCCGGAATAAAGCTTTTGCACGCAGTCACTGCCGCCAGCCTGTCTTTTTGCTGTGCTCCAATGTCCTTGTTTCTCCCCTCCTCTTACTCACCTGCTCTGGGACGGACGCACGCTCTAGGAGAGCAGCGGTGAGGCCCCCTCCTCTGGAACGGACAGCCATCAGGCACTACACGAGCCAGCTACACGAGTCCCTGCACTCCCTGCTCGAGGACCCGCCGGGAACACATGATCCGCCACAGAAGGAACCGCCGGATGGGAGAAGCACTCCGGTCAGGTTAGAGATCATTTTTCTTACACGGCTATCCAGATTGTGCCTTATTGTGCCCAAAAGAAGTTATTATCTTCTATCTAGGGGTACACACTCCGCTGCTCTCCTCTATCACCTCAAACATTGGCAAATCTGCCCTACCACTGCTACACTGAGGATTAAACAGTCCTCAATACCGACACCAATTTGAAGCACCACATTAGGGGTTTATTCCCTTATCTACCTAGTATGCAAGTAGTTCTACTTAGTAGCAGTATGTATCATGTATCTCATACATAGGTAGCCCAAATATGCTGTTGATCTCTATGGCATAATAGTCAAGCCATTTGTAGATAGTTTCCACATGTACAGGCTGTTAGCTTGTGTATATCAAGTATTAGCTTGATGAAGATGAGGATGGCCTTCATCGTGGCTGGCGACCAAGGGTGAGTGCAAAATGTATTTATTTTATTTATTGAGATTCATGTATTTTTAATGGACAAATGCACTATAATCCATATGTGGATAATAGTTATTTTGGCCATTACTATTACTGTATGTGTTAGAGAGCGGGTGGGGGGGTGGGTGTGGTGTATTTATTTAAAAGTATTTATGTGTTTTTTTAATTATTTTTTGGGGGCACAGAACTGGTACTGCAGGCAAGCGGGGACACCTGCAGGGAACACCCGAGGGCCACCACCAGCCTATAGTATCATTGCTGTGCATCCCCAAAATTACATAAATGTACTGTATGTTAGGGAGGTTTAGGGGTTGTTGGTGTATTACACACATATACATATATATTTATATATACATATATATATATATATATATATATATATGTAGCCCATGTACCCCCACCCAATCGCAGATCGGTTACCCTAGGGTGTCTCAAGGTCTGGCTACATGTCTCTCTGTGGTGCATACCTGCTGGCAACAGGAGGGCCTGAGTCTCCCGCGATGACATGGTGGACAACAGGACAGGTTTCTGGGGTGGATGCCTTCGTTCTCCTAATGGTGCAGCGCCTCCATCTGTAGTAAGCCCCAGGGATACGGGGTGGAATCCCTACCACAGAATCCCCTCCCAGGGATGAGAGATTCCAGTCTCCACACACTGTCTCTTTAACAGAAGACTCTTTATTCAAGTCCTCAGCAGCAGCTTTACAGCAGGTACAGGCAGTCACTCACAGCAGGCTGTCTCCCTTCTGGATGTCCCTGCCTCCACTCTGGGCCTAAGGGCCACCCAGAGTGGGGCTAGCTCTTCCCTCACCCCCTAATCAGGGTGAGAGGTATTTGGTCCACCTCCTAACTGTACTGCTCCACTCCTTTCCTAGCTAACTCACTCTGAACACAGACCAACAACTTGTCTCACTAAATAGGAAGTGCACTTCTCTTTATGATTTCAGCAGGCACCGCCCGTGTCTCTTGATTGGACACAGGGTCAGGTGACCTACCTTCACCATTTCAGAGCAAGTGCTTGAGGTGGGGCAAACCCATGATAACTCCTGGCAAACCTGCCCTTAACTGGGATTACTGCACAGGAGGAGGATATAAATATAGCCCATAATCTTACCAGGGCTATATATATGTAACCCTTATTCCCCCCCCCTAGACTCAACTGATGTATCTAGGGTGCGTGAGGGGCCGTTACATGGTGTTGGGTGGTGCATACCTGTTTGGAACAGGAGGGCCTGAGCTTCCCGCGATGTTATGGGGGAGACAGGATCCGGCTTCTGAGGTAGTGGCCTCCATATGGTCTTAGTGGTGCAGCGCCTCCATCTCCTATAATTCCCAGGGATGTGGGAAGAGACCCTTATAGAAGAACCCCCTTGGTCCCGGGGTGAATACTCCAGAATCACACGGCACAGTAGATGAAACTAACAGAGTCTTTATTGTACTCTCTTTAGCAGGCACGTAGTAGCAGCACAGCAATACTGGTACACGGTACATCTCCTCCTCCTCTCCCGCCAGATCGTTCTCCACAGGATGGTCTGAAGGGTACAATTCTCCCTGCCTCCACCCGCAACCAAGGGCGCCACAGGTGGGGCTAGCTCTTCCCTCACCCCCTAAGCAGGATGAGAGGCATGGATTCACCTCTACACACTAGGCCCTACTCCTCAGGAACCTAGATACACTCTCTCTCTCTCTTGGCCTGTAAATCCCGGCAGACACTCCAACACTCGCAGCCTCCAATGCATAACTCTCTCCTCCGCCCTCCAAAACAACTGCACTCCAGACTCTCTCCTCTCTCTACTCCGGGAGTTTTTTTTTTAAGCGGGAGGGCTTAACCCCTTCATGACTGTAGCGGTATCCGCAATCCCCCTGCAAGCCCTAAACACCCACCAAAGGCCAAATACCCCCTTCATCCAACCCCGCTCCCCACAATAAACCTGGTACTGGTGGATAACCCCTTCATTGTCTTAGCGGTTAGCCGCTAAGGTAATGAAGTGGGCTGTAAATGCCTTTTTCCTGCCTCGGATGCATGGGGGGGAGGGCTCCGGTGCTGATATTAATGGGTATCATCTCTGGAGCCCCCCGGCATCAATCCGAGGCAGGAAAAGGGCCTGATTTTTTCTAAGTTCCGTATCGCAGCTCAGCCCCAGCTTCTTGGCAACTCTTTTTGGCGGAGCGATTTGGAGAAAATGTCTCCATTCTAGAGCTGCAATCAGCGCCGAGATGCTGATCGGCGCTACTAGAATACAGCGACTTTGAAAACTGGCGAGATAGGGCTTCTCGCCAAGCACGCGGCGAGTTTTATTTTCCGCCAAAAAAAAACGGCGGATATTTGCAAAAAAACTGGGGAGATAGGGCTTATCGCCGTTTCCTGCATAGGCCCCTTTGTGTTTATGTTTTTGAAATCTACTATCAGAATAACGTGAGCACAGTTGTATGTCCCCTATCTTTTTAATTATATCAATTACAAATTAATTTTAGATTTATGTACATATGGTGTGTGCAATATAGGATCTTTCCATCTGTGGGGCTCCCCCACAGATTCTTTTTTTTTTATTTAGACAATATGCATGCTTCTAAAATGATGGGTTGTGATGATCAGGATAATTTTACTCTGATGAAGAAATTGTTATGGTTACACTCAAAATGCGCTGGCTATTGTGTTTTATAGCTTTTTAAATACAATTATATAGTTTTTTGTTTTTTTTTTAAAGTATTTTTATGATTTTCCTTTTTTTTAAGTTCCCTCTCCTAGTAGGGTCCAGTATCACACTGTTCTATGATATGCAGCCCTTCCCCCCTCTCACTGGACTCCCAGCAGCACAATCCCCAGGGTTTTGAACGCTGACAAGATTTACATAGAGGAAACTCCACAGAAACACAGAAAAGCTTGTGAACGATCCACGCTCACAAGAATTAGCTAGGACAGGGAGACATTCACTGTTTTTCTTTGTAGTTAAACAGTTCATTATAACTACTGTATTTAATTTAAGTTGGATACACACACACACACAAGCAATATAATAATATGTATTATTATTATTATTCTTGTAGTAGAGCTACCCCACCCCTATATCTTGATTTGCGCAAGTGCTTTTGGACGTGCCTAATTTCCATCTGTTGTGATCCATTCAAAAACTATTTTACAATCAGGTACAGTAGTACATCTGTCATGTAATAGCATAACTATGCAGAAAGGCTGCGTTCCGCCAGCTAAACCCGGAATTGTCGTCTTGGAAACGGCAACCAATGGAAATCAAAAGTGACCAGCCCTTTTCCTCCATCGTCTATAAAAGCTGGAGCTGCGACAGAGAGATGATGTGGAGCTTTTTCTGCAGGCAACCCTGAATACTACGTTAGCTTTCTGTGATCCGCTCCATCCTGCACCCATTTTTTTCCCCTCTCTGGCGTTTTGGTGACATAGCGACCTGAAACAATGTGTGGTAAGTGAAACTGGCAAAGCCTTTTTTTTTATTTCTTATGCGGACGTGTGGAATGCAAATGCAGTTGTTTAATGAAGACAGGCAGGGCTGAATGAGCAGTTTTTAGTTACCAAGAAGACAATGTCAAGAGTTTTCAAATCCCACTGCATGGTGTGTGTATGATAATAATAATCATTATTATTATTATTATGGAAATGAGGATTATTTGTTTAAAAAGAAATCTGTTTTTATTTTTTTTATTCCATGTATCCTTGACTGATGTTAATGTTAAATAGGTTTGAAAGGGTGGATCCAATGTAAACTAAATTGCATAGCTTTTTTTGTATAGTGATCCTTCCGTTCCGGATTGTAATTTTTTCCCCCCCGTGAGGTACAGTATAGCAGACCCTGAGCTAGATTAAGAAGCACCCGTTTTCCTAAATTGCATAGCAGGAAAACCTAGAAGTAAAATGTTACGCGTGAGTTATAAAGCAGAATGAGACAGTGTAGTAGTATCTTTCCTACTCGTGTAACTGCAGAACGTGTATAATATTCAATGATTGTTTATTAATCCCTTCTCCACTTAAAGGCAGGTTTTGTGGCTTTATCCATATCTACTGTATGCCATGTGTGGTATAGACAGTTTCTGTAGGCTTTTGTTATATGCCATGTCCCGACCCCATAGTAGGCTGTTTGCAGCCCGCCTGTACAATCCAGAAGATATGAAAACCAATTTACACTCCCAACCCCCACCCCAGAACATGTCCTATATGATTGTTTGGGGGAAATCAGAAGCAGATTATCCCTAACATTTTCAGCACTTTTTTTATTGTTTCTTTAATCAATTAAATTAACCAACAAGACAAAAAAAAAAGTTACTTGCAATTGCCAATTGTTTTTTTTACATATGTCTTAAAAGAAAATTCTTGTAAACAGATATATAAACAGATGCATCCTAAAAAAAAAAGTGAATCATCTGAGTATAATAAAATGGCTTGTTAAGACTAAAAACCTCTCCAAATATATTTTTTGTAAATTTAAAATCAGATTGCACCTTCAAAATGAACTTTAACTGCAGTTCAGGTTTGGTTGCATATTTTACCAACCTTATTCTTTGTGATTGTACAAGAATAGAAAGATGCCACACCTACAAATATGAAAGTTACTGTTGAGTGTACTATTCTGTCACTAATCAAGAAATTCCTGCAAAACTGGTCATTTAGAAAAGGGTGAAGTAAAACCAGACTGCGTCACCAGGATCTGTAATGGGGATCAGTTTACCTCAACAGGGGACTTTAAACATCTGGACCTTGCTGTGACGGTACAGGGTAACCAGGCTCTCAAAGGTTAAGCCCGTTTTGGTTACCCCTGATCCGTGTACAAGGGTCCAAGAGAGTTAGCTCTTGGGCCCAGTAACATTGAAAAAATACAATGTATTGCATGTAATAAAAGTCTTTTCCCCTTTTCCCCTTTCCGGGCATGCCAACAAGCAGGGATTGCTAGGGTATGAGTTTCAAGGGGGGGGGGGGGGTTTGCAGAGGAACCGTTGACAAAATGTGCCTAGGAGGTTGGGGTCCGGAGTTGTCTGTTCCCCCATAAATGTACCCAGGAATCATGCCAGATTCATGGATACATGCAGGCACATTGTGCCCGCAATATCTCCCCTTGCAAGCGCGACTTACCACTAGGGTACCCTGCTTCAGCACAGCCCATAAAGGAGAATGGGGCACAGGGATAAAACATCTATTCCTGTAGCTGAGGGAATCTCTGGGTTAAGGGGGGTACCCCAGCTAGTGCCCAGGTGACCCACAACCACTATAGGGTTTGTCAGTACCCCAACCGTATATAAGGTTGAGGGGGGACTCCGAGAGTCCAGAAGATGGTGTGTGGGGAATAAGGCAGATAGAAATAAAACTACAACATATTTCCCTGTCTGTCCCTGTTCCCTCAAGACTTAGAAGTATAGTGAGATATACTTTATTAAATGTAATGTGTTCTTTACATTCGGAACAGATGTCCAAACAGACTGCCCGAGCTAACCCATAGGCGCTGGTAAGTCTGCTGGACATCGGAGTTCAAAGCAGTTACAACATGTCCAGAGGTGATAATAGCATTTGGTCAGCAGGTAAAAGGTGGAGTACTAGGTCCGGAGATCAATGGAAGTCATCCGGGCTGCCACTTTCTCTGCCATACGAGCCTGTCCCAGCGGGTGGCATTGAGATAGCCAGGGAGAAAGGTGGCAAGCTTGCACATGTCCCTTGGCTATTTCAGATTTCCCGCTGACCCGGCTTGGCTCTGATTGGTTGCTTGGGAATTTTCCCACGCATTAATTGGCTGCTGAGTTTTGTGAATGAAACTCAGGATACGATAAGAATCTGTGAGCCAATCAGATTGTAGTCCTCTGGTAGTAAGAGCGCTGGCAGGCTTTTCAAAGTTGCTTCTGCAGAATAGCAGAACAACCGGCTTCAAAAGCCTACCTGCCAGCGTTTAAATACCAACACCTGCGCCCAAGTTCTCAGAAACGTCGTAGCTGATGCGGCTGGGATTTTATGTCGAGTTGAGTTACAGAGGATTTGTAGTAACTCGCGGTCAGGAGGGACCAAGTTCTCAGAAGATAACGTACCGGTGGCGTGTGGAATTTCATGCCGATTTGAGTTCCAAGAGATTCCGGGCTAAGTCTCGGTCAGGGTAAAACTTTCCCAAAGAGTTCCCTGCACCTAGGAAAGGCTAGTTTTAAACTTGAGTCCCAAAGTAAGTGTGTCTTTTTGTCTGTAATTTGTGTATCATTGTGTGTAAGCGAATTTATGCGAATTAACTACAATTTATTTCATTACCTTGTTTTGCTCAATGTATGATCCCGGTAAAAAGGTGTAAATAACCTGGTCCCCCGTGACACTTGCCCTCCTACCTTTCTTGTTACTGTAGTGATCCGCTAGCAAGATAATAGTTCTAGCTGACTACTAAGGGTATATATATATGTATCCTTAGTAGTCAGCTAGAACTATTTTCTTGCTATTAACTTAGCGGATCACTATATCTAGTCTGGTTACTTGCTCCCCTCCAAGGCCTTGTTCAGGGTCTGGCTGGGCATAACGCCAAGACTTTAGTAACATCATGTTATCTGGAGATAATGTAGCAATGAGGAAACGTACGGACAGTATTGTCTTTTAGAAATAGTATTGTGACTTAAAGCAGCAAAACGTGAAATCTTAGTTGTGTTTTTTTTTTTTTATAAATTCAGTTCTGTAGTATTAGATGACTGTTTTTTTTTTTTTTTAAATGCAACTCTTAATGCCATTTTTAATGAGTGCTAAAGCATTCTCTGATTTCTATAGCAGGTTTTGCCCACCTCCCAAGCAGTGCAAGAACTTTGTAACACTTTCCTGTTTTGTGATCATTTGTTGCCAATATTCCCAGCAGTTTGAACTGTTAACTGTAACAATAGTCAATGTGTAATGCGTAACTCACCACAAACGAGGCACGACCACGGGGCTGAGGTAGGAATTTGTATAGAACGCCGACCACAACCGCGAGGGCGCGTTTAGAGTGTAAGATAGTCTTGCAGGTCGGATCAGGGTAATAGAAGACAGCGTAAATATGGTACTTGCCAGGTCTTGGAGTATAGAGTAGCGGATCGTTGGGGTACGTAGCTGGAGTCAGGATTGGAGAGCGTAGAGTAGTCATAGAGCCAAAGCCAGGTTCAGTGCAGGAGAGAGCAGCGTCGTCATGGTCCAATGCCAGGGTCAGTGCAGGAGAGAGTAGAGTAGTCGTATCCAAAGCCAAGGTCAGCGCAGGAGAGTATCACGGGGTAATATCCAGGCAGGGTCAGGCAGCAGGGTTCAGGAAGACAGGCACAGGGTGGAGAGTACAGCGACACACAAACAGGAGTTATGCTTGGCAAGGCAGGAGAGCACTGAGAGGGTATAAATAGGATATCCCACCAATGGAAGGCAACCAGGAAGTGAAGGAGCCCTCACTGATAGGCTGCTGGATCGCGCAGGTGCGCCCTATTGTGCAGCCGATTTAGGAGTGGGGGTGGGCCCTCTGGAAAGCGTGCACGCCCCGCGTGTAACCCGCGCATTACGTTGGCGACCCAGTCGCACGCATCATGACACCCGCGTCAGTACGGGGGCGGAGACCGGAGGCAGAGCCTGAGATGAGTGGGGAGGAGCATGTACGGCTGCTTCGCCGCCTACCGCTGTCAGGGCGGAGTCGGGGAACGGAGGCCATGGAAGGTTGGAGAGAATGCGTACCACGTCACTGTTGCCGGAGGGATAGTACACCCTAGACCTGGGAACCGTGGGGACTGACAGGGACTGCGCACTGACCACGCACTGCGCATAAAAACCATTGCTGGAGTGCCTAGTAGGATTGCTTCTGGAGCCTGATGGACAGGTGAGGGTTAAGGGGACAGAACCGCCGGAATGGCGAATCCTCACATAATGTTACCTTAGTAATATCAAGATACATTGTAGCTGCTGAGTTAGACAGACTGAAGGATTGATTGGAACTGAAAGGCGGCCATTATGTTAGGCACACAATCAGGATTTTTACAAATTTATTACAGGAGCACCAAATGATTGCTAGCTTATGTAATAATATAGAATTATACGTTGTCACATTCTTTACATATAAAAATAAGGAAAAAAAATGGGAGCAATATAGTATTGCTGCAGAAAATAACAACCATTTCTGTTTTAGGTAACTTCACATTATTTTTAATAAACCAGTTCTGTACTATGAAAAAATACTTGTTGCATTAAAAAAAAAAGTTTCTAATATAGGAAGCATTTCCAAAGTGACAGCCCCCTGTCCCTTCTGATAGGCTCTGGCTCTTGACCCCACCCTCTCTCTAGCAGTGCACCAATTGTATCTAGTAACTGCCCAGTCAATCATATTCCAGGACTACATTGCCCAGAATGCTATGCAAGAACTGAATTAAATAACACGGAGCAAGCGATCGATTACAGGAAAACGGATCGATCTGCAGCTTAGTGTCATGGTAGACCAGAACTTTTACCACCAAAATACCCGGATCCTTTGAGCAAAGCAAGAGATAAAATAAATTGATTTATTTACACAGCAATGAACATACACAGCTTAGCTTACAAAAAACACTTGAAATACACTTACTGGGACGGGTAAAATGAAATCTTCTATTTCCAGAACTAAATCTTTAGAAATAGAGTCTCTTGGCACAATTTCCCAGGAGCGGGAGTTGTGCGCAAACAGAGCCGAAAACAGTCTTTGGATAGTAGTGCCTCTCGCAACCACTGTTTCTTCTCTGCAGCTGCTTACTTCATTCTACCGCCGTAGAATTGGTTCTGGATTCCTTAGTTCTTACGAACTCTTGACTTGGGTTACAATGTTGCAAAGTTTAAAATCCAGGTTAGATGAATCTGACTCCCAATTGGCTACAGGGTTTCTTATGCAGTAAAAAATCCCTATCTTGTTCGTGGGAATAATATTCCCACCTATCCCAGAGTTGCACATACTTAGCAAAACCTGGAAGAGGGCTTCTTAGTTTGCTAGGGCATGCGCGAACCTCGCAACTTTGACGCTTAGCATACCAGACCAAGCCCCCTTACCTGGTGACATTTTGTCTGAGCTGGCCGGACATCTGGGCCATCTGCCCGGACATTTACTAAGATGGGGATACTTGAATTTCCCCTCCCCACTTCACATTTTAGTCGTCTAAATCTTTTCAACTACAGACTTTTTTTTATACCCGGTGGAACCAAGCCAACGGGGGGGGGGGAGGGTCTTAGAAGTCTGAGATACATATGCATTGCTCACCTCGCAGGGACTTCCTGCTATACACTTCTAAAGTACAGTAATTACAACTTAAGTGTTTCCCTCTGTTCCGGCCGGCTGATTGAAAATCCCCTTACGCCTTTAAGTTTGGAACAATTAAAATAGGGGGACTTCAATTCATCAATTTTTATATAACTTTATAAAAATTGTGTTAACTTTTTCATGATTTTACCCAACCAGCGCTCACAGCAAATTTCAGCTCACTAGGACCTTCCTAGCAGAAGTTAGCTAACAGCCGTGTGCTGTGGGCTGCTGGGTTTTAAAAACATTTTTACTTTGTGCGGTTACAGGGAAACACTGCTACAGTAATATATTTCATAGTTAGAAATACATTATTCCAGCCACCTTATACCTGGTGGGAGACACACCGACAATTTTATAACAATCACAGTGTTACTGCCATTACTGGGTCGCAGAGCTGACAATCTACATTTCCCCAATAAGGCTCAGGGCCACCCAGCCGGGCATAATGCCTTTATTTTACATGCCTGGGTAAACCTTCACTGTCACACTTTGCTAATCTCTTGTCAGTGTGCAGATTGTACATATTGAATGGGGGGGGGGGAAATATATATATATATATATTTTTATTATTATTTAAACGGCAGCTTTAACTAGTACTTAGTCTGCTCAATTACAGTGGTATTATTTATGTTATCTGGCCATAAGATTAAACCCAGCCACATATTTCTGAACCTACAATATGCACTAGGATTAAATTTGATTTTTTATTTTTTTTGGTACGTCAAAATGTGAGTGGTAAAAAGTAGTACAACTGTTTATAAAATGTGTTTTGTATGAAAGCTTCATACAATGCACAATAAGTTTGAAATTCATTTTAACATACTGTGTTATTTTGAAAAAACAGTATTTATGTATTTTTTATTTTTAGCTAGTGTTAGTAAATATAAATTATTAGTGTAATACAGTAGTCTTTTTAGTAGCCATACTGTGAAAATACATTTCGTTAACCTATATAATGAAACATTTGTGCTGCGTCAAATACATTTTTGATTGATACAGAGCAACTTTGCTAACGTTATCAACAGACTTTTTATAGTTTACGCCAAGATGAACTTGGCAGATAATTTTAATCACCGTTCTACTTTTTTCGGGAGGCACATTTGATGCTGCTGTCGCACATTTTGAAATTTCAGGTAACCGTGGTAAATTTTGCAGCAAAAAACTATATTTGTAACATTTAGTACATAGACCCCATAGTGTTCAATTTTACTGTTTAACTACTGTGTGTAAGAAAATGTTATTGAATACAAGTGGTCAAAGTCATAGACAGAGTTCTCATAGGCAGCCTTGAGTCCCATTTTTATAAGGGAACTTCTATAGAAAGAGTTTTGTGTTAAATGTATGAGGTAGACATCTAAAACTATTTTACCATTTACCAAAATAGATTATGATTAATGAGTTGTTTTTGGAAATTATAAAGGTTATGCAGTTGATCAAAGATTGATCTGCTGAATGGAGCCTGTTATGCATTGCCTTTTAACTTTAAAAGAATAGTTAATGAGCACTGTGTTAAATCTGAGTAATGATTAGGTTAATTTTCCAAAGTAGAAACTGGGACACATTAAAAATTATTTATAAAACAAATTACAAATAAATATTATAATGGTATTTGTCTAATCGCGTCCCCATCATGCTGTATTATTATTTTATTTCAGTTTCCTAACATAACACTAACCTCCCCTCCCTTTCTCCTCTCCAGTAACCCCTTTCTCGCACACACTACCCTCTATTCTCTTCCCCCTTCTGTCACCCACTCTCCCCCCTATCCTCCATCTGTTTTCCTCCCTGCCCCTTGTTCTCTCACCTCCCTCCTCTACCTCCATGCGCCCTCCCTTTTTTGATCACCTGCAATACATTCTCCCCACCCCCTCTCCTTTCCATAGAGGAACAGAACATGCAGTCTTGATATGCCATAATTAAATAATAATAATTGGTTGTTCTTGTATAGCGCTGCTAGTTTTACTTAGCGCTTTACAGAGACATTTTGCAGACAGTCCCTTCCCTGTAGAGCTTACAATCTCTTTTTGGTGCCTGAGGCCCAGGGAGATAAAGTGACTTTCCCAAGGAGCACCAGGAATTGAACCAGGTTCCCCTGCTTCACACTCAGTGCCAGAGTCTGTCTTTACTTTTCTTTACTCACTGAGCCGCTCCTTCTCCAAGTAGGGTGACACCACCATGCTTTCCTAGGCTAAACATGATCAAATGCAAAACAAACACATGCTGCTGCAGCTCATGTAGTGGAGGATAACACGGGTAGCATCTGTGCACACAACTCACAAGACTGCTAAGCTCTAGACTAAAGCATCAAAAACTAGATTACAAAGATTTGTTCTTGGAGCAGGCATAATAATAGAATCTTGGCTATTACCTAAATCAGTGTTTCCCAATTAAATTTAGTCGTGGAATTTTTATTTTATTTTGTACAACAAAATGGAACCCCTTAAATATTTTTAGCGTAGCACATGAAAAAAAAAAGAAATCCGCCGCAGGCGAAACATTTTCTTGGGTCAAGATTAAATACCTTTAAATTGAAAGTTACATTTTTCCAGGGGGAAGGCAACTACACGTTTTGTCCTATTTCATGTCCCATAAATAAATGCAGCCGCCCTGTATACGTGCCCGTCGGGGAAAAAAATGATAAGGTTTTACTTTTACTTATATGATAATTATAGCATCAGATGCTTTGTTTATTATTATGGTGTGGGGAGGAAGGGAGCCTGCAGTGGTGTTGGTATCTCCGTCCCTCCTGGCGGCTACAGTTTTTAAATGTTTTATTTTTTCGCAAAACACTTAATTTTACCTCACAGAGCTCCAGGGTTTTTTTTAAAAGTCCCCCACTTCCCCAATACATTTTTGAAAGACCTCAGGGTTCCGCGGAACCCCATTTGGGAAATGCTGCTCTACAATACACGTGTTGGTCCTTTACTATACAACACACACACACACACACACACATATATACAGACACATATTTACACACACACACACACCTCACTCCTTCCTATACTCTCCCATACACTTCCCCTCACTCCTTCCTTTACACTTCCCCTCACTCCCTCCTATACTCTCCTATACACCTACCTGTGTTTCTAACTATCGACCTGTCTCCCTCCTGCCTTTTGCCTCTAAACTCCTTGAACGACTTGTATTCTCTCGCTTGCTCCATTTTCTCAACACCTATTCTCTCCTAGACCCTCTACAATCTGGCTTCCGCACTGCTCACTCCACGGAAACAGCCCTCACTAAAATAACTGACGACCTCCATGCTGCCAAAGACAGAGGTCATTACACTCTACTCATATTACTCGACCTCTCTGCAGCATTTGACACCGTGGACCACCCTCTTCTCCTTCACATTCTCCATACTCTTGGTATTCGGAACAAAGCTCTATCCTGGATTTCATCCTACCTCTCCCATCGTACTTTCAGTGCCTCTTCTGCTAACACCTCCTCCTCCTCTATCGATCTCTCTGTGGGGGTACCCCAGGGCTCTGTCCTGGGACCTCTTCTCTTTTCTCTGTACACACTCTCTCTAGGTGACCTAATAACATCTTTTGGGTTTAATTATCACCTCTATGCTGACGACACACAAATATACTTTTCAACACCCGACCTTACACCTGCTGTACAAACCAAAGTTTCTGAATGTCTCTCTGCTATATCATCCTGGATGGCCCTCCGCCGCCTTAAACTCAACATGGCTAAAACAGAGCTCCTCATACTTCCTCCCAAACTTGGCCCTACTACCTCCTTCCACATTACCGTTGGAACTACCATCATTCACCCAGTAGCCCAAGCACGCTGCCTAGGGGTCACACTCGACTCCTCTCTCACATTCGCCCCTCACATTCAAAACATTTCTAAAACCTGTCGCTTTTTCCTCCGCAATATAACAAAGATACGCCCTTTCCTCTGTTGCTCGACTGCTAAAACTCTGACTCAGGCCCTCATTCTCTCCCGTCTTGATTACTGTAACCTCCTGCTGTCCGGCCTTCCTGCCTCTCACCTGCCTACAATCTATCCTAAACGCTGCTGCCAGTATCACTCTACTCTTTCCTAGATCTGTCTCAGCATCTCCCCTCATGAAATCCCTCTCCTGGCTTCCGATCAAATCCCGCATCTCACACTCCATTCTTCTCCTCACTTTTAAAGCTTTACATTCTTCTGCCCCTCCTTACATTTCTGCCCTAATTTCTCGTTATGCACCATCCAGACTCTTGCGTTCTTCTCAAGGATGTCTTCTTTCTACCCCCTTTGTATCTAAAGCCCTCTCCCGCCTTAAACCTTTTTCACTGACTGCCCCACACCTCTGGAATGCCCTTCCCCTCAGTACCCGACTTGCACCCTCTCTATCCACCTTTAAGACCCACCTTAAGACACACTTGCTTAAAGAAGCATATGAATAGCACTGTGGATATTCTGAACACATGATACAAAAGCTTGGCCCCCTGCAGACGCACTTACCAGAACTCCCTCCTACTGTCTCTGTACGTTCTCCCTACCTACCAATTAGACTGTAAGCTCCTCGGAGCAGGGACTCCTCTTCCTTAATGTTACTTTTATGTCTAAAGCACTTATTCCCATGATCTGTTATTTATATTATCTGTTATTTATTTGATTACCCCATGTATTACGACTGTGAAGCGCTATGTACATTAATGGCGCTATATAAATAAAGACATACAATACAATACACCTCCCCTGCTCACTCACACCTTTCTATACTGCCATACACTTTCCTTATAAGTAGATATCCCATGCGCCCTCCTCTCCTGTCACTGCTATCCTGCTCTTGCGCGAGCTGTAACCGCCACCCTCCCTCCTCGTACTCCCTTCTCATGCACCTCGCTCTCCACTTTCTTCACTGGCAGCTTTTGCCACGGGTCAGCCAGCTGCGCTAGTGGGATCTTCCCCGAACTAACAGCGTGCAGAGCCGGGGCTTCCCGCACGAGCCTCAGTGGAGCAAACAGTCTGTCTCTTCGTGGCTGCTCACCCTCTCCCCAGCTGCTATGGGGGAGGGGGGGAAAGAGTGAGGGGGGTGGAGGAGAGCCATGGTGCAATCCCTGGGACTGCTCTCCACGGAACCCAATTTAGGAAACACTGACCTAAATCAACAAATAGATATCACAATGACACAAACAATGAACTGTGAAAACATGGAAATAAACATCATTTAATGCCATCTTTTTCACAGTTTATTGGTGGAATGTTGATAAAACCGTATTCTGTTTTGTGCACTGAATTCTTTTACTGAAATAGACTTTCCAGATTGCTAAAAGAAAATGGGAGGTTATTCAATAACTAATCAGGGCACTATCTCAGGGACTGAATACAATAAGAGTTTCCATGCAATAGTACCACAATTAGCCCTACTACAGACACAAAAATGTTAACCCCTATGCATCTAATAATGTACAGACACAAAGTGACAGGTTTTACTCAAAGTCAGGAGGAAAATACACAATCCAGGCTGGGAGTTGAATTCTGCTTGATATTGCAAATAACTTTCTGCAATTAAATATTTTAATATTGATGGATAGTAATACAATTAACAGCAAAATAATCAATCTAGTATGTTTTGTAAAGTATAATACATATGATCAGTGTCTCAAAGTATTTTTTTTAGCACTATTTACTTATTTATATTTTTAGTAGTAAAATATTCCACTCAGTGTACACATAGAAAGACAGAAAATAGAGTAACTTTCTCAAAAAGGTTGTTTATGCCTGATGTACAGGGAAATAGTGTATGGTGACTTGCCTTAAATTACATTGAACTGTCACTGCACCATTACAATACTACATCTCTGGCAGCATCCGAATGTTGCCAGACTTATGGGATTGCGACCATGTGATTGCTTTGGCCTCCACTTCCGTTTCGATTTGATTCGCGATGAAGGCGATCTCCCACTACAAAAGGAGCAAATATAGTATGGCGTTCCCTGACGTTCAGAGAGCATTAGAGCACTGTAAAAGTTAAATGGGTTCTACCACTTCAACAGTCCACCATTGTCTCAATTCTTTTCTAAAAAAAATGTCTTCTGTTATACTGCAATTATTTGTGAACATTAACTCAAAGTAGAATAAAACTTGGTTTGTTGTGGTGAATTGAATGTCTTTAGATTTATGTTTTATAAATGTATTTTCCTCATTGATAGATATTCAAAACATCTACATTCTCTGAAGTTTGGATATTCTCAGCTGGTGGACAAGTTGCAGAAACAAACTGCCCCAAAACTGGCAAACACAAATATTGTTATTGCCAGTGGTAGCACAAATATTGGTGATTGTTTCCCAAAAGTTGGTGAAAATTGTCAAGTTTGATAATGCTAATAAAAAAAATCAGAAATGTACTTTTTTTCTTTTACAGATCAACAACTGCTCTAGCATTCGAGCAAGTTAGTGCAGAAAGTGTACAATACACAATATGAATAGGATCAGAGCAAGATACAATTTGTCAGAAGATAGCTTGAACATTTCCAGACTTGATAATATACATAAGAAAATACGTGATTGATGTGCATTTTACTTTTCCAAGTACCACATTAAAAAAAAAACAGAAAACAATTAATGTTCTCTTTTTTTATAGTAGTACTTGTTTAAGAAAGTCAAACTTACTGTACATTGAGAGATGGTTTCTCATATATTTTCGTGAGAAGTTGGACTATACAATTTTATAAAGGGAAGAAGCAGGAATAATACTTGTATCTATACTGATGGCCTACAAATGGTCTATAATTACATTTTTGTTTTGCCATTTCTATTTATTAACTCTCTGCTTTAATTATGGGTGTTTTGGGATAATTATATGCACAATTATTAACTATTATGTTTCCCAGTGTGAAAACAAAACATCTTTATTATCTGGGACAGAGTTTCAAAACATTGTGTATAAAATGTATTAAAACAGTAAATCCTGAAATTTATAACCAAGGAGGATTATTATTATTATTTGTATAATTCTACAATGCACTTGGTTTTTATTTATATTCAATTAAAAACATGCACATGGCCACAAGTTCAAAAGGAACAATTACTTTGGTTTTTAACTGTATTATTGATTGTGATCACTTTGGTCATATGTACACCTTTAGTTGGCCATATCACATATTAAATATCTTTCCAACTCTAACATTATATTATTTCACATTTATAATTCAATGATGAACACTAATTTATTGAACTAGAACATTTTAAGAATTATGGTCTCTTGAAAAAAAGCTTCTAGTTAAACTGGGATCTGTTCATCTGATGTTCCCTGGAAACAAGGATCCTTTAACAACTTGAATACACTGGTTGTATTGTAAACTAGCTGAGAGACCCGGCGTGGAAGGGCAGGGGGCATGGAGTGGAAGGGGGGGAGGGGCATGGAGTGGAAGGGGGGGAGGGGTGTGGAAGGGCGGGGGGGCCAAGGGGTGTGGAAGGGCGGGGGGGCCAAGGGGCGTGGAAGGGTGGGGAGGGCAAAGGGCAGGAGGGCAAAGGGCAGGGAGGGGCGGGGGGGCAAAGGGCAGGGGGGCAAAGGGCAGGGAGGGGCAAAGGGCAGGAGGCAGGGAGGGGCGGGGGGGCAAAAGGCAGGGAGGGTAGGGGGGGCAAAAGGCAGGGGGAGTCAGGGATGCGTTAAATAACCCATTCCCCTGCGTTTACTCACCTTGCACACGGCCGCGCTCCTGTTCGTCCGGGTACCGGCCGCCCTCCTCCTCAACCTCAGGCTCCTCAGCGGAGAGGCTGAGACGGTCCGGTGAGGAGGTGGTGTGCCTTTTGCGGGGAGAGGCGGAGACAGCCGGAGGAGCACCCTCGGGGACGGGGAGCGGCCTGAGTGAGGGGAGAGCCACACAGTGCGTGTTCTGTGTGGGGGGGGGGGTGAGTGGGTGGGGGGTGAGGGAGAGCGCCGGGTGAGGGAGTGGCCTATGGGTGGTGAGAGCCGTGGTGAGGTGAGAGTCCCCCGCTGTGTCCCGGGCGCTCGCTCCGCTCCCCCGCTGACTGTAGCGGCGCCGGGGGGGGGGGAGAGGTAAAAGGGGGGGAAGGAAAAAGCGCGGGAAACCGGGAGACCCAGGGAGAGGAGGAGGAGGTGCGCGCGGGTCCCGATGAGCGCCGCGCACTGCGGCTGTGATGAGTTGGATTGCAGGGTGATGTTCGGGGAGGAAGCGGCGGAGTCTCCGGGACCGGCGGGTAAGAGACCGGGAGATGTGCTGCTAACACTGTGAGCCCCACCCCCCGGGTTATACATGCTGCTAAATGTAACCCCCCCCTACCCCTAAGTGTGTGTGTGTGTGTTGGACCTTTGGCCCGTCACTCCGCCTCAGGACAATGTGAGGTATGCGGGGGCGGGCGGGCCAAGGGAGCCATCTCATTGGCCTGAGGCGGAGTGACGGACCAAAGCTCCAATGCGATTGCTGCTAGGGACAGAGGACATGCAGACAGGCATACAGTGCTTTCAGAAATATATAGTAGATGCAGCTCTATAAGAGGCCTCTTTTGGAACTGCATAATCAGAGACACCACATTAAAGTTACTGTACATGCCTGATGTGGCCTTAAACATACCTCAGTGAGAAATGGGTTCAGTAGCAGCTCACACTGGACTTAACAATAAGATATCCATTGTTTGCTTTTTGCTCATGATCTAATCAAAACGTATTGGCTGCGAGCTATAACATGATAATACATTATATGGTTAACACAACACCATGATAATATATGATACATCATCTTCAGCCCTTGTCTATTCACTGCTGGATGAAGGCCTCCCCAATGATCTTCCAGGTACTGTGGTTGCAAGCCTCTCTTCTCCACAAAGCTACAACACATTTTCTGATTAATCCCATCTTACTTTGATTGTCTTGGTCTTTTAGTTTCCCTTGGAATCCAGTCGAGTACCATCTTTGTCCAATGATGGTAATTTCTTCTTGCAATATGTCGTCACACCAGTGGCATATCTCTGCCATAAGTGTCTCCCAGGCAATTTATTTATAAAATATTTTACCAGGAAGTAATACATTGAGAGTTACCTCTCGTTTTCAAGTATGTCCTGGGCACAGAGTTAAGACAAATAATACATGGTGTGACAAACGCCCCTCTTTTGTAGCGCTGACGTCTGTCTGGGTTCTTCCCGACACAGTCTTCTAGGGTTATTTATACAAAAAACAGGATCATGCAAAGTATTATGCTGCTTAACTCAGGCTTCTGCCTGCTTTATTTTCATCCAAGTAAGGTACTGCAGCTTTAACAAGTGTAGATTAGAGGTACTCAGATACTTTCATTCAGCAGTTCACACATTTCAGTGTTACAGTATTTCCCACACTGTTATTTTTAAGAAATAAAACCAAAATCATATAAACAAAATCCTATCCCTTTCTGGGATCTAACTACACATCAGAATAAGTCTCTCTAACAGCTGCTGGCCAACTAACCTGGTTCCCCAGCTTAAAACAATGCTCTCCCATTTAGGGTCACTAGATACAGCAGTCTTTTAGCAACAGCAATAACCATTTGTTTTGTCTTATCTGTTCGTGGTGGGAACTCAGTCCCAAGTGTCCAGGCAAATCCTCTGGTACTGTGATACTTGGAGGGGCCGTCCACTCCGAAACTGGAAACAGGGGAGCAGCGATACCCCCAGCCTCCAGGCTCTAAGGAGAGAGAGTGAAATGCAAAACCTCTCTGCTCTAAATACCTGTGCATGTGATTAGAAGAGCAGGTGAGGGAGAACTAGAGCCATTGTAATCTGTGGTCTGGATTTTCCATCCAGCTGCCCGAGTTAATGGGAATGGGAAGCTGTGGAACGGATCATTTTTAACTATTCCTGCACTATCTGACCTAAAATGGGGCAGAAAGCTGCCTAACATCTTTGGACTATGTCACAATGGTTACAAATACAGTTACATAAATGAACAGGGTATACATTATATACAAGACATTGCATGCACAGTTAAAGAAAATATATATTATGGGCGAATGAAACAGTTACAGACCAGATTAAAATGTCGCTGTGTCACGTGTTGGGGCATTGTAATGGCAGTGCGTCACCATGACGTCAATGGAAGAGGAGACTGGAGGAATGACCCCCTAAATCAGGGCTCTAGAGCATGCAAAAAATATATATATATTCATGGCAGCTAGCATAATGTATCAAAATTTCCAATTTATAGATGAATGTCCGGTGTTTATCATCCAAAAAAGTAATTATTTCTCCAATATAGTAGCAGGTCACATGCACCCATTTGAGGTAATAACATAAAATAAGCACATTGCGATGTCTAAGAAAACCACGAGTGGTAATCTAGGCCCCCAGATAGCTAATAGATAAGTCCCTGGAACTAGACCTATAACATGAATAAGCAAATTATATAACGGAGTTACTCACTGCTTCTTGTGTATAAACAGGTTCCTGGATAGGCGTGCAGACAGTCCGGTAGTAATAACAGGAAGGAGTTCTCCCAGACGGGATGAGTCGACTGTGCACTGCGTGCCAAACAAGGGAAGTTGATCCATGGCAAAAACGAAAAAATAGCTGACAACTGCCGGGTCTCTAAAAAATGTACTTTATTCTAAGACTGCTGCATACAAGCAAAACGGGAACCTTGAGGAACTTTGTCAAAGAGTAGTGTTCTTCGAGGGTGCCGGTACTTGTAGTCGTTCCTAGCCAGAAGCTCTGCCCCTGCTCATCAACAGAAAGCATCCCCCATGGTGAAAAACCTCCACGGACGGTGCATGATGACGCAACAGTGCTGGTTGCCCCCAGCAACGAACAACAAATGCCGGACAAACAAAATACAATCCATTTTTAAAAGCAAAAAAAAAAGCATATAAAGATTATCTAGTGTCCAACAAAAAGAAGCTATATATAAATCATTAGCTAGCATCTATAAATTAAATGGTCAACTGTGGTACTAGAAAACATAAGCATAAACAATATAAAATGAAAAATATATATCCTATAAAGACAAATTGAGGTCACTATTTATTATAAGCTTTCATTACATAAAAGGTTACATATGAAATTGTGAAAACATGATATTGATTAAAGAATTAACCCAAGTATGTTCCAAAGATATAATTTTGAAAACATACACTTTAACTTATGCAATGTATGGAGAAGATCTTCAGGTCATACAGTCGTTTTAACCCTTTTGAGTTGGTTAACAAATCACCAATGTATTGCTATGTTGGCATAATGATTAAGAGTCACTACAATACTGTAGAATTAACCAATCTAAAGTGGATAAATCACGAGAGTGTATGTCTAAAGAGGAAAAATACATATATATCATGTCAGAAAATGTTTCAATTCCCAATCAGTATTTCTCCCAAAATAGTTCAAAGTATTTAAGGTAAAGATCTAGAACATCTCTCTTTGGTTGAGGATGCCCTGTCTATTACCTTTTCTAATGGGTAATTAAATATGTTCCAGACCACTAAATAGAAAATTATCTATCTATTTTTCCCTGTGGACAACTTGAAGTGTCTGGACACCGGGAATCTTAAATATTTATTTTTTATGGATTTTAAATGCTCCGTTATCCTTATATTTAGCGGTCTGATTGTCCGACCGACATAGTTCTTTCTGCATCCACAATGTAGAACATAAATAACATGGTCAGTGTTACATGTTATTAATTTTATATTTGTCTTTAGTAACTCTAGATGAGACAGATTTAATTGAATTTACATATGCTACAAAAGCCACATTTGTGGAAACCTTTTTGGAGGTAAAAAAAACTTCCGTTAATTTTACAAGAGCCCTAAATAGGCTTGGTGATAAATATGTTGAACGAGTGTTAGCTTTCCTAAAAGTAAATTTAGGTTGTTTATCAACAAAAGGTTTTAGAGCTGAATCCAGTTTGAGAATATGCCAATGTTTCATTATGATAGACTTAATGTCATTGGAATGACGACTGTATTGTGTTATAAACAATGGCTGTCAATAAAATTCTTTTTTGACACTTTGTTTGATCTGGTGTTTTTATTATTAAGATTACCCTTCAGTAAATATGCCCTTGAAGTGTTAAATGCATTTTTCAATCTGAATCTTGCCACATCTATAGCCTCTTTGTCTGAATCTCAGAGACATATCTCTAGACTGTTCAATGACCATGTCTATATTTGAACAAATCCTTTTTAATCTCAAAAGTTAGGCCTTGGGTATCCCTTTAATCATAGATCTCGGATGACTGCTAATTGCCCTTAAAGCATTTCTAGATTTTTCTTTTCAAAATATATCGCTCTGAATGGAATTATTCATATCAATGCACAACACATCTAGATATTTGATATGCTGTATATGAGCGATATACGTAAACTATAGGTTTAAATCATTATTATTCAGAGACTCCACGAATGTTCTCAATAGATCAATGCCACCATCCCAAATTAAAATAAAGGTCATCAATAAATCTTTTATAAAAAATATTATGCCTATATTTGTTGTCACCGAAAATGTGTTTGTTCCCAATAGCCCATAAATAAATTTGCATAAGAAGGTGCAAATGACATGCCCATAGCAGTGCCGCGTTGCTGTAAATAATATTGTTTATTAAATAAGAAATAATGTGTTAGTAAAAATAAAAGATTCAACAAAGGTATTCTGCAAAGGTGAAGTATATGAAGTGTCTAAAAAATATTGAATGGCAGAAATGCTGTGTTAGTGATTAATAATAGTATAAAATGATGTGACGTCAAGTGTTACCCAAGTGTAAGTCTGCAACCATATGAAATTATCAGGGGCATTGAGAAGGTCCATGGAGTCTCTTAAATAGGACAGTAATTGATGTACCACGGGTTGCAGGAACCAATCAATATATATTGATAGACCATCTCCCAAAGATGCAATGCTCGATATAATAGGCCTACCAGGAGGACAGGGCAGAGACTTATGGATCTTTGGGAGATGGTGAAAGATAGGGACCACAGAATCGGCGAAAAACAGAAAGGCTCTCTCTTTTTCATTAATCACCTGTAACAAAACTCCCAGATCAAGGACATTTTTCAACTGTGAAAGAAAAATACAGGTTGGGTCACTTTTTAATTTCAAATACGAGTCGTGGTTTGATTGTATAAGGGATTTCTTACTGTAGTCATCAATATTCTGGACAACTATAGCTCCACACTTATCTGCATTCTTAACTAAAACATTTTTTTTTTTTTTAAGATCTTCAATTTTAGTTATTTCTTCACTAGTCATATTGTTATGGCTATGTGTTGAACATCTGAACCCTTGTCAGTATTTGTAGATCTCGTTCAACGAGTTGTTCAAAGGTCCGGATATAGGGACCCTTAAGATGTATGGGATAGAAATGGATTTCTTAAGTCCAGAGTCAATCGAACCTGAAAGGAAAGAAGATGTATCAATATTGTCTTCAACACTAAATTCTTTCCAAAGATCTTTCATGTCTTGTAGTGTACAAAAATCAGCAAAGGAAGAAGGTGTACTCCCACTGGGAAGATCCAATGGAAGCAGGGGCACCAAATCCCTGTCAGGGGAAATGGACACCTCATTGTCCAATGGCCCCCCAGTGAGTACATTAACCGTTCATTATCTTTAATACAAAAATTCTTTAGTATTAATAAAGATAATGAAGGGGTTAATGTATCCACTGGGGGCCCATTGGACAATGAGGTGTCCATTTCCCCAGACAGGTATTTGGAGCCCCTGCTTCCATTGGATCTTCCCAGTGGGAGTACACCTTCTTCCTTTGCTGATTTTTGTACACTACAAGACATGAACGATCTTTGGGAAGAATGTAATGTTGAAGATAATATTGATACATCTTCTTTCCTTTCAGGTTCGATTGACTCTGGACTTAAGATGCATGGGATAGAATATGGATTTATTCCTAAGGGTCCCCATTTTGGGACCTTTGAACAACTCTTGAACAAGATCTACAAATACTGGCTAAAGGATTCAGATTTTCAACACATAGCCATAACAATTTGACTAGTGATGAAATAACTAAATTTAAGATCTTAAAAAAAAAAAAAATGTAGTTATTAAGAATGCAGATAAGGGTGAAGCTAAAGTTGTCCAGAACATTGACTACAGTAAGGAAGCCCTTAGACAATTATCACATCGCAACTCATATTTGAAATTTAAAAGTGACCCAACCTGTATTTTTCTTTCACAGTTGAAAAATGTCCTTGATCTGAGAGTTTTGTTACAGGTGATTAATGAAAAAGAGAGAGCCTTTCTGTTTTTCGCAGATCCTGTTGTCCCTATCTTTCACCATCTCCCAAAGATCCATAAGTCTCTGACCTGGCAGGTCTATTATATCAAGCATTGCATCTTTGGTAGATGGTCTATCAATATATATTGATCGGTTCCTGCAACCTTTGGTACATCAATTACCATCCTATTTAAGAGACTCCATCGATCTTCTCAATGCCCTTGATAATTTCACATGGCTGCACACTTACACTTGGGTAACACTTGACGTCACATCACTTTATACTATTATTAATCAACAACATGGCATTTCTGCCATTCAATATTTTTTAGATACTTCACCTTCGCAGAATACCTTTGTTGAATCTATTTTATTTTTACTAACACATTATTTCTTATTTAATAAATGATATTATTTACAGCAACGCAGCACTGCTATGGGCAAGTCCTTTGCACCTTCTTATGCAAATTTATTTATGGGCTATTGGGAACAAACACATTTTTGGTGACACCAACAAATATAGGCACAATATTTTTTATAGAAGATTTATTGATGACCTTTATTTTAATTTGGGATGGTGGCATTGATCTATAGAGAACATTCGTGGAGTCTCTGAATAATGATTTAAACCTACAGTTTACGTATATCGCTCATATACAGCATATCAAATATCTCGATGTGTTGTTCATTGATATGGATAATTCCATTCAGAGCAATAGATTTCGAAAAGAAAAAAATTCTAGAAATGCTTTTTTAAGAGCAATTATCAGTCATCCGAGATCTACAATTAAAGGGATACCCAAGGCCCAATTTTTGAGATTAAAAAGGATTTGTTCAAATACAGACATGGTCATTGAGATTTGGCTCTTAGATTCAGACAAAGAGGCTATGGATGCGGCAAGATTCAGATTGCTTTTGAAAATAAGTAACACTTCAAGGGCAGATTTACTGAAGGGTAATCTTAATAATAAAAACACCAGATCACACAAAGTATCAAAATATTTAAGCGACAGCCCGTTGTTTATAACACAATACAGTCGTCATTCCAATGACATTAAGTATATCATAATGAAACATTGGTATATTCTCAAACTGGATACAGCTCTAAAATCTTTAGTTGATAAACAACCTAAATTTACTTTTAGGAAAGCTAACACTCTTTTAACATATGTCACCAAGCCTATTTAGGGCTCCTGTACAATTAACGGAAGTTTTTTTACCTCCAAAAAGGTTTCCACAAAGGTGGCTTTTGTAGCATATGCAAATTCAATTAAAGCTGTCTCATCTAGAGTTACTAAAGACAAATATAAAATGAATAACATGTAACACTGATCATGTTATTTATGTTCTACATTGTGGATGCAGAAAGAACTATGTCGGTCGGACAATCAGACCGCTAAAAATAAGGATAACTGAGTATTTAAGATCCATAAAAAAAGAAATACAGCTAAACCCCGTTATAACGTGGTCCTTGGGGTCCACAACCCAAAGACCGCGTTACAACCGGGGTCGCGTTAAAATTTCACCGGCATCAGCTCTGGAGCTTCCTCTTACAGATTTAAATATCCTCCATTTTGCCGCCTTACCAGTGCTCTCCTCTTCCTGCTGTCCACGTGCTCATATCTCTCTGCTCTCTTGCCGTCGTATGCTATTGTTTTTTTGAAACATTCAATTCAATGCTTTATTGACTACCAGACACAGACACAATTAAACATTAATACATTTTGTACAAAACACATGCAGGGATTGAACTCGGGACCTTCTGATACCAATGCCTTGCTTCTTACCTCTACACCATAGGTTTGGTGTGACAAGACAGAACCTATAAATATATTTATCCTCTACAACACAATGCCACAGGTTACATGTCAATGTGAAATCTTAAGTCTATTTCTAGCTGTCTATGATATCACACAGTTCTGTGGTCTAGTGGAAGAACTTCTTACCAACATATGCAAGGGTCCTGGGTTCAATTCCTGTATGAAATGGTATAATTAACTTTTTTAATAAATTATTATTTTAATTATGTTGTATAATTTATAAATATATAATTCTTTATTATTCTTTATTAAATAATAATTATTCATTAATCAATAATGATGTATTAATAATAATTCATTATTAATCATTCTTTATGATTAATTATGTATTATTAATAAGTATGATGATTAATTATTATTAGCAGTTAATTAACTAATGCCTGTGGCATTGTGTTGTAGAGGATAAATATATTTATAGGTTCTGTCTTGTCACACCAAGCCTATGGTGTAGAGGTAAGAGGCAAGGCATTGGTATCAGAAGGTCCCGAGTTCAATCCCTGCATGTGTTTTGTACAAAATGTATTAATGTTTATTTGTGTCTGTGTCTGGTAGTCAATAAAGCATTGAATTGAATGTTTGAAAAAAAAAAACCCTGATGGCACACGACGGGCAGAGAGATGTGCACGTGGACAGCAGGAAGAGGAGAGAGATGAGCTGTAAGAGGAGAGTTTAAGGCGGCAAAATGGAAAATTTGAGATACAGGTAAGCCGGCAAAATGGAGGCTTTCAATTCGGGAGCCATGCTCAGACCGCGTTATAACCGATTCGCGGTATAGCGAGGCGCGTTATAACGGGGTTTAGCTGTATTTAAGATTCCCGGTGTGCAGACACTTTAAGTTGTCCACAGGGAAAAATAGATAGATAATTTTCTATTTAGCGGTCTGGAACATAATTACCCATCAGAAAGGGTAGTAGACAGGGCATCCTCAACCAAAGAGATGTTCTAGATCTTTACCTTAAATACTTTGAACTATTTTGGGATAAATACCGATTGGGAATTGAAACATTTTCTGACATGATATATATGTATTTTTCCTCTTTAGACATACACTCTCGTGATTTATCCACTTTAGATTGGTTAATTCTACAGTATTGTAGTGACTCTTAATCATTATGCCAACATAGCAATACATTGGTGATTTGTTAACCAACTCAAAAGGGTTAAAACGACTGTATGACCTGAAAATCTTCTCTATACATTGCATAAGTTAAAGTGTATGTTTTCAAAATCATATCTTTTGGAACATACTTGGTTTAATTATTTAATCAATATCATGTTTTCACAATTTCATATGTAACCGTTTTATGTAATGAAAACTTATAATAAATAGGGCCCTCAATTTGTCTTTATAGGATATCTATCTATCTATCTATCTATCTATCTATCTATCTATCTATCTAGTTTGTTTATGTGTTCTAGTATCACAGTTGACAATTTAATTGTGTATATATACTAACTAGCCAATGATTTATATATAGCTTCTTTGTCATACTCTTTTGGACACTAGATAATTATTCTTTATAAGTTCCCCCCCCCCCCCCCCATATTTTTCTTTTGCTTTTAAAAATTGATTGGATTGTATTTTGTTTGTCCGGCATTTGTTCGTTGCTGGGAGCAACCAGCACTGTTGCGTCATCATGCACCGTCCGTGGAGGTTTTTTTCACTACGGGGAATGCTTTCTGTTGATGAGCAGGGGCGGAGCTTCTGGCTTGGAACAATTACAAGTGCCGGCACCCTCGAGACAACACTACTCCTTGACAAAGTGCACGGATGCACAAAACGCATCAGAGGTTCTTCTGGAGGTTCCCGTTTTCTTATATGCTGCAGTCCTAGAATAAAGTACCTTTTTTAGTGACCCGGCAGTTGTCAGCTATTTTTTTGTTTTGTTTTTTTAGCACGCATCAACTGCCCTTGTTTGGCACGCAATGCACAGTCACCTTGTCCCGTCTGTGAGAAATCCTTCCCGTCAATGGAAGAGTATTAAAAAAAAAAAAATCACCTTTAATTATAATTTTTATCACATTCACTTTTTAGATTTATTACTCTCTATTGATATGCACAAGAATATTATTACCACGGTTTATCGCAAAACAAATTCACGTAACACGTTTTTGCGTGCTGACAGCTGCCACCCTAGATCTCTGATCAAAGGTATACCTAAAGGCCAACTCATTAGATTGAGGAGAATTTGTACAAACAGAGATGATTTCCTTAGACAATCCAAAAGACCTGATGGAACGGTTTGAGACCAGAGGTTACCTGAGAAGGGACCTAAACAAGGCATTTTTAGAAGTTCTAAATATGGATAGATCTGTTTTGTTAGATAGAAACTCATAACCAATCAACCACGCACTCAAATTCCCCTTTTTTTGTTATTTCACATAACAATCAAGCTAATCAAATTAGGGAGATAGTGAAGAAACATTGGAGAGTGTTAGCTGCAGATCCAGTTTTACACTCCATTTATGAGGAAAGGCCCAAATTAGTCTTTAGAAGAGCAAAAACTATCGCAAACTATGCCTCTACTAGTTTGTTTTCCTCAACCAATGTTCCAGCAAAGAATTTACCCAAGGGTAGCTTTATTTGTTCAAAGTGCAAAGCATGCAAACATATGGAAAGCAATTCAGAGTTTTTTTCAAAGAAAACAGGCAAAAGATATCACATAAATTCATTTATTAATTGTGATACCACACATGTGGTGTACTTATTAAAATGCGGTTGTGGAAAACAATATATAAGAAGGACTATTAGGTGTTTAAAAGTACGTATACTTGAACACCTACGGTTGATTATTAAAAAAGATACTAATCACCCTGTATCCCTTCATTTCAGCAACTGCAGTATGGGTGATGTAAAAAAATATGTAATTTTTGGGTATCAAACATGTACCTTGTCCTATTAGGGGAGGCAACAGACTAAATATCCTCAATTTTGGATTTTTACTTTACAAACCCGTATCCCTTATGGTCTTAATTCTGACTGGGATATAGGGCCTCTCCTATTTGATACTTGAATGTTTCTCTCCATAAGGTCCATTTGTATCTTGTTATAGGTAATAGCATAGGATGTCTTAACAATAATTCATTTGATATTTATGAGAAATAATGTGTTTTTACCCATTGTCTATATTATCTCAATGGGTCTGCGTAACGTTATTAAATTATGTCAGTTCACTTTAGAAATTGTTATTAATGGTATCTTAGGGCATCTAGCAGTAAGCGGCGGAAAGGCACTTCTCACCCGTTTCCCGCCCAAAAAGCCTATCTCTATTCAGTAAGGGGCGAGAAAGTGGCGAGAATAAAAAAAAACGCCAGTTTTGTTGGCGGTTTTTTTCCCCACCAGTGGTGAGGCGAGAAGACACTTTCCGCCTAAAATAGACACATTTTCCGCCACGCTGTATTCTAGTAGTGGCAAGTAGCTTAGCGGCGCTATTCGCCACTCTAGAATGGCGTTTTTATGGCGAATCAGCCACGCAAAAAAAAGTTGGCAAGTTGATGGTGAGAGGCTGCTGATGAGCGGCGGGTCGGCACTTAGAAAAAATTCTGTCCTTTTTCCTGGCTGGGATTGATGCCGGGGGTCTCCTGAGCTGATACCATTAATACCAGCACCGGAGCCCCCCGGCATGCATCTGAGGCAGGAAAAATGCATTTAAAGGCCACTTCATTACCTTAGCGGCAAACCGCTAAGGCAATGAAGGGGTTAAACAGCCGTGCCAGGTTTATTGTGGGTAGCGGGGGTGGGTGAAGGGGGTATTTGGGCCTTGTTGTTTGTTTAGGGTTTGCGGGGGGTTGCGGGTGCACTTAACCCCTTCACGACCGTAGCAGTTAATACCGCTACGTAATTAAGGGGTTAAACTCTCATGCTACCCACCCGCAAGCCCTAAACAAACCACCGTTGGGGCTAATACCCCCTTCACCCACCCCCGCTACCCACAATAAAAAGAAAACATACACAACAGCCCCACACTAACTAAAGAAATATATATATATATATTGCACCAACAACACCTATACCCCCCTAACATACAGTATAGTAATAGGCACAATGACTATAATCCACAAATGGATAATAGTGCATGTATCCATTTAAAATACATACAGAACAATAAATACATATAGCACTCACCCATGTCCGGCTGCCACGATGAAGGCCATCCTCATCTTCATCCTGCTAATGCCAAATCCGCTTCTGCAAAACAGAAACAAGAATAAAAACATCCAATGTAATGTCCCCTAACCCCTTAATCACCGTAGCGGTTAATAACCGCTACAGTCATTAAGTGGTTAACCCACCATCACCCACATACCCTCCTCCACTACACCCTCACCCCATGAGGCCTAACCACCCTCACCCACTACCCACAAGGGAGGCCTACCCACATACCCTTGGGGCCAATACCCCCTCCCCCCACCCCAACACATACAGTACAATAATGTGCCAAATAACTATTATCCAGATAGGGATAATACATTATTTGGCCATTATTTAACACATTAACTAGCATAGTAAAATAAAGAAAATTCTACTGACCTCATCAATAAGAAGGCCCCGTCGCCAGCATCATCCTTGTGGTCCGTTGCCAAAATAATACATAGCCAATACATTGCAATGACATTCACATATCAATGAACCCCTTAATCACCTTATCGGGTACTAACCGCAAAGGTAATTAAGGGGTTAAGCCATCCTGGCCACATACCCACCCTTCACACATTCCTTTGTACAGTGGCTTCATCATGAAAAAATAAAATAAAAATAAAATAAACAAAAAAAAAATATATATATATATATATATATATGTATATATATATATATATATATACACATACATACATACACACACACACACACACACACACACACACACACGATGAACCAATATACAAATAAATGTGTCAGGGTTAACAAAAACATGCTCCAATAAAAATACCACTTATCCATAACATCCTCAATGAAATACAATGCGATTTCCTAAACAAATCAAATGTAATCATCCAATCCAAAGCCTCAAATGCCACTTAAAACATTGCATTTACATTGTATACATGCTGCATAAAATGTAAGCTACATGTAGACGCTGCAAATCAATGTTAACAATACAATATTTCAAATAAAATAGCATTACATCAAAAGAAGTATACAATGTAATCCAATAAAGTCACCATCAATCAATTAGCATACATGAATTACATCCCAAAACAATTAAAATAGCATCCATACCAATTACACAATTAACTATAGCAACCGTTAAAGAGAACAAGTTACCATCATACAAAATAGGACACCAAAAATTACAATATACAAAAGCAAGCCTCACCATTACCTAAAGTACAGCATAGAAGCCCAAAAATTACATCTATGTAATTATAAAATACATTGAACACACATCTATGCATAGCAGCATAGCCACAATCATTTAAAATAGTGCACAGCAAGCTTTTAAAACACTATCATTTCTTACCCTGTATGTATATATCTCTCTAGACTTACATACATACAGTGGCAAGAAATGATGTACAATAAAAAAGAACAACACATGTAAAAAGCAACAAAAAACACAGTTACATTAAATACATTTCTTTAGTTCACTTACCATTACTTGACCCATTCACCGACTCCCGTTGACCAGCTTACTCACGAACCAATCCACGAACAGGAACCCATAAAATAATAAACCAGAAAATAATAAACATTAAAATAATTAAACACGACAATCCAGGGGTCTTCTAATCTAATCTTCATCTGTATTCTTGTTTCGTCTATCTTCTTCCGGGGTCTTCTTCCCGTCTGCTGCCATGCCCAGGTCTTCTTTCTTCGCCGGAGGTCCTTCCTCCTCGGCATCTGGCTTCAAAATGAGACGACATAGGCTTTTAAAGGCCTATGACGTCACATTTTCGTCATGGTTTCCACGGCCCTGATTGGGCCGTGAAAACCATGTGTTTTGGCCGATAAAAATAAAAATGATGACATCACTTAAAGGCAATGAAAGCACAGCCAATCAGAACGGCTTTGCTTCAATTGCCTTTAAGATGACGTCATGAAAAGAAACATGGCTGGCCTCACATGGTACGGTAGCCAATCAGAGCGTGGGAAGTCTATCCCTACTCTGGTTCTAGTACCATGGGACAGGCTTTCAATGACGTCATATCCGTTATTCCCCAAGCCTCTGTCACATGGTCTACTAGAGCCAATCAGAGATGGGATGGAGTTCCCACGCTCTGATTGGCTGCCGTACCATGTGAGGCCGGCCATGTTTCTTTTAATGACGTCATCTTAAAGGCAATTGAAGCAAAGCCGTTCTGATTGGCTGTGCTTTCATTGCCTTTAAGTGACGTCATCATTTTTATTTTTATCGGCCAAAACACATGGTTTTCACGGCCCAATCAGGGCCGTGGAAACCATGACGAAAATGTGATGTCATAGGCCTTTAAAAGCCCATGTCGTCTCATTTTGAAGCCAGACGCCGAGGAGGAAGGACCTCCGGCGAAGAAAGAAGACCAGGGCGTGGCAGCAGACGGGAAGAAGACCCCGGAAGAAGATAGAAGAAACAAGAATACAGATGAAGATGGATTAGAAGTAGAAGACCCCTGGTTTGTCGTGTTTTATTATTTTAATGTTTATTATTTTATGGGTTCCTGTTCGTGGATTGGTTCGTGAGTAAGCTGGTCAACGGGAGTCGGTGAGTGGGTCAAGTAATGGTAAGTGAACTAAAGAAATGTATTTAATGTAACTGTGTTTTTTGTTGCTTTTTACATGTGTTGTTTTTTTTTATTGTACATCATTTCTTGCCACTGTATATATGTATTATGTCTAGAGAGATATATACATACAGGGTAAGAAATGATAGTGTGTTAAAAGCTTGCTTTGCACTATTTTAAATGATTGTGGCTATGCTTCTATGCATATATGTGTGTTCAATGTATTTTATAATTACATAGATGTAATTTTTGGGCTTCTATGCTGTACTTTAGGTAATGGGGAGGCTTGCTTTTGTATATTGTAATTTTTGGTGTCCTATTTTGTATGATGGTAACTTGTTCTCTTTAACGGTTGCTATAGTTAATTGTGTAATTGGTATGGATGCTATTTTAATTGTTTTGGGATGTAATTCATGTATGCTATTTGATTGATGGTGACTTTATTGGATTACATTGTATACTTCTTTTGATGTAATGCTATTTTATTTGAAATATTGTATTGTTAACATTGATTTGCAGCGTCTACATGTAGCTTACATTTTATGCAGCATGTATACAATGTAAATGCAATGTTTTAAGTGGCATTTGAGGCTTTGGATTGGCATTTGATGCTTTAGATTGGATGATTACATTTGATTTGTTTAGGAAATCGCATTGTATTTCATTGAGGATGTTATGGATAAGTGGTATTTTTTTATTGGAGCATGTTTTTGTTAACCCTGACACATTTATTTGTATATTGGTTCATCATGTGTGTGTGTGTGTGTGTCTATATATATATATAAATAAATAAAAGAAACAATTTTTTTAATATATATATATATATATATATATATATATATATATATATATTTAAAAAAATTGTTTCTTTTATTTATTTATTTTTCATGATGAAGCCACTGTACAAAGGAATGTGTGAAGGGTGGGTATGTGACCAGGATGGCTTAACCCCTTAATTACCTTTGCGGTTAGTACCCGATAAGGTGATTAAGGGGTTCATTGATATGTGAATGTCATTGCAATGTATTGGCTATGTATTATTTTGGCAACGGACCACAAGGATGATGCTGGCGACGGGGCCTTCTTATTGATGAGGTCAGTAGAATTTTCTTTATTTTACTATGCTAGTTAATGTGTTAAATAATGGCCAAATAATGTATTATCCCTATCTGGATAATAGTTATTTGGCACATTATTGTACTGTATGGGTTGGGGTGGGGGGAGGGGGTATTGGCCCCAAGAGTATGTGGTAGGACTCCCTTGTGGGTAGTGGGTGAGGGTGGTTAGGCATCAGGGGGTGGAGGGGTAGTGGGGGACGGTAAGTGGGTGATGGTGGGTTAACCCCTTAATGACTGTAGCGGTTAATAACCGCTATGGTGATTAAGGGGTTAGGAGACATTACATTGGATGTTTTTATTCTTGTGTCTGTTTTGCAGAAGCGGATGGGGCATTAGCAGGATGAAGATGAGGATGGCCTTCATCGTGGCAGCCGGACATGGGTGAGTGCTATATGTATTTAATGTATTTATTGTTGTTTATATATTTTAAATGGACAACTGCACTATTATCCATTTGTGGATAATAGTAATGTTGCCCATTACTGTATTGTATGTTGTGTATTGCTATGTTTATTGGGGGCAATTGTCCCCAATAAACATGCTATTCTGCGTTAACCCCTTCATTGCCTTAGCGGCTATCCGCTATGGTAATGAAGCAGCATTAATGTATTTTAATAATATTGTGTGGGAGCAGAGGGTCACCTGCGCTGAACCGCATTGATTTGTGGCTCAGAGACCCCTTGCTTCCCGAGTTACAGGCCCCGGTTTGGGGCATCGGTTACAGTGTCGACGCCATATTTATTGCGGGCACGTAGCGTATGGGACGCTGTAAACATGGCGGCGACACTGCCCACCCGATCACACATACCGGGGCCTGTAACTTGGGAAGCAGGGGGTCCCTGGTCCACAAAGCAATGCGGTTCAGCTCAGGGGACCCCCTGCTCACTGTACAGTATTATTAAAAAAATATTCATGCTGCTTCGCTACCATAGCAGATAGCCGCAAAGGTAAGGAATGAGTGTTTATTGATATGTGTGTTTTATTCATAGTGTAGATGTGCAGAGGGTCTCCAGAGCTGAACCGCTTTGGTTTTAGGTCCGGGGACCCCCTGCTTCCCGAGATACAGGCCAATTTATGGGGTGCCGGTATCCCTCTGCTTTGTTTACATTCCGCGGTCACGTGATCGGGACCTTTAAATGCAGAGGTATACCGGCACAGAGGTATACCGGCACCTCATAAAGGGGCCTGTATCTCGGGATGCAGGGGGTCCCCGGACCTGAAACCAATGCGGTTCAGCTCCGGAGACCCCCTGCACATGTACACTATGAATAAAAATGGTTTAAAATTTTTTTTTAATGTGCCGATGTTTGCGCAGAGAGAGCGGCGGATCTCTCTCTGCTGCAGACAGATCTCGGCAGGGGACGGCTTCTCGGCAGCTTCTCGCCAGGCAGCCGTCTCGCCACCGGTTACTAGCCATTTTATCAAATGGTGGTGGCGCATTCATTCGCCAGGGATTCGGCCGTTACAGCATACAGCGAGTTTAACACGCCAAAAACATGGCTAATTGCAAACTGGCTAATGCATTTTTTCGCTGCTTACTGCATAGACCCCTTAGTCTCTATTCTCTCTAAAGGGTTTTAGAACAATGTTATGTATATTATATGATAGGTTCTATTATACCTTATTTTATGTAACATTTATATACCTATGTTCTTTACAAACCCTCACAAGCATTGCACAATTCGTATTACGATTTAAGGATACTCTATATTTGAGGTTGTTAGTTTAGTATTAACTAATTGTTTTTAATTTTCAGCTTTTGTTATTTGATTTTATTCCATATGTCTTTTTGTATTCATAATAGTCAATATTAGGAGTATCATTGCTTAATGTTTAGTGTTAATAAAGTTTTTTTATTTTGGTTTACTTTTCCTGACCGATGGGGGTCTTGTTGCATAGGAGCGCAATGCATTGTGACGTTTTGTCACATGCCGATCGACGTGCTTACGTCACGCGCCGTTTCCATCGTTAGGACTCAGAGGGGCTCTGTTTTGGCATTGCGTGTTCCTTGTTGGACACGCATACCACGCCCCTCGGGCCCTCCCGCGCAGTGACGCTTCACGCTGGTATCTGCTATGCAGGTGTGCTGCATCTCCCGGCGTGTCTACGTCACAGGTCATGGGTCAAGCGCCCACGTCACGTGACGCACCCGGAAGTTAACGCGGTTGGTCCCTATTGTGCCACGATCAGTATAAATTGTATTTTTTATGTGACTTGTGTATTCACCTTGATAAAGGACTATTCATAGTACACGTTGGTGTGTGTTGTATTCTATTCTTGATCCATTAAATTAGCTTTATTTTATGGGAACGCATTCCTGGTGGTTCTTTTCTGATTTTCCAGCACTGAATATAGTGCTCCATTTTTCCTCCCTCTGTTTTTCCGTCAATGGAAGAGGGCTGCTCTGTTACAGAGGCCCAATTCAGTTTAATTGCTGTGGGGAATCTGTAACTGCTTGGGGCTTCAACATGAGTCCAGAGGGAGGGGTACTTACACCATTTGGGCCCCCCTCTTCCCCGAATTGGGGCCCCAGGGACATCCCCAGGCAGTAGTTGCGCTACTGCGTCCCACTGCAATTTTAATTTCTTTTCAAGACTTTTGGTCTTGAACCCATTCAGTTATTTTCTTGTCTCTTCGTGTAATATGCAAATGTACCAAGCATGGCAAGTAAAGCTTCAATTTTTATATAACAATATTCAATTGATAAAACTTTGTTACAGTGTAGTTAAGGTTTGTAAATAGACCTTTCAAAAGTCTGGACATTTCAAAGTTAAGGTGATGGGTAACTTTAGCTTTAACTTAACCCCCCTGTTCTTTGCTATGTCATCATACATGATGTCACAAATTGCATCACATATGATATCACAAATTACATGATCCCATCATATCAGAGAATAGGGAATGTAGCCCCAAAGAACCAGGTTTCTCGGTCCATTTGTCCTTAAGCCCACTTCTCAAACATCAGGCTTTTCTGGCCCTGACCTTATACACTTCTTCAAGTATCACAAATCTTTGATCCCTGTCTCCTCCCACTCCACAGAATCATCAGGCCTCCTGTCACGGGAGACCAGCACTTTTAACACCAAAATACCCGGATCCTTTGATTGAGCAAAGCAAGAGATAAAATAAATTGTGATTTATTTACAGAATGAACATACACAGCTCGATTTACAATTGCAACGGAAAATACACTTACTAGTTACGCTGTTAAGTCTGGTTACAGGATGAATCTTTCACTGCATGATGAATCTTGTTACATGATGGAACTCCTTCCTGATGGGCTGCAGGGTTTTTTATGCACTAAGCAGTCCTATACTTAACCCATGCAGCCAATCTACTCCGTGGGAATAATTCCTTCCCCCTATCACGGAGTTGCCAATACTTTTCAAACCTGGCAGAGGGGCTTCTCAGTCTGCTCTGGGCATGTGCCAACTTTGCACCTTGGCCGCTTAGCATATGAGGCCCGTCCCCTCTACCTGGCGCTGCTCAGTCTGGGAAGAGCAGCCATTTGCCATGATGGCTTATTGAAATTATCTTCCTCTTCCCCCATCACCCCCATGCTAACATATGGTTAACAACTCCATATCCTGGATTGCCTTTGAAACTAGCAAGGACTTACTGGTTCTCTTTCTCTCCCCCTTCCTTGCTAACAGAATGGTTACCACCTCCATATCCTGGATTGCCTTTGAAGCTTACTGTAATAAAAATATAAACCATGGGTACTTTTAAAACCATGGTCTTTTCCACTTATACAGAGAAACCTCTACACTGAAGCTACACTGAACCCTCCCTTGGTTCTGTTTTTTTGGTGGGCATATACCGGGGACCTTTGAATGTAATCCAATTCCCTGCCCAGTCTTACTTTTCTGTTCTGGGCTGAAGCAGGGAGATTTGACGGTGAGCTGCAAACTGCTTTCTAGGGAGGATTTTATCCGGTGGTCTGTGTTCCTCGTCCTCATGAATCTGGGTGGGATTCCTGAGTACATCTTTCGGGGTAACCCGCAACACTGGCCCCCTTCTATCCAAACACACCCTGACAACATTTTACCGTAAAATCACCCCTCAAACTCACGCCCTGCACCTCTCCGCTGGTTGGCACTCCTGGAACAGTAAAAATACACATACATCTTTACCAATGCAGTTACATGCCATGATTGGGTTGAAGAGCTGACTATCACAATTCCTCCATATGGCTCAGGGGCACCCAGCCGGGCATAATACATTTTATTTAATGGCCTGGGTACCCCTTTACCGTTACACCTCTCCAATCCCTTTCTCCCTCTCCCCCCCCCCTCCCACCCCCAAGCATTTGGCTTCTCTGATCCCTTTCTCCTCCGACCCCACAAGCGTTGGTTTTCCCAGGTGCTTTTCCCCCACCTGACAACCAGAAGCATGAGGCTTGTCCACCCCTTTCTCTTCCTTACATAAAGCTTCTCTGGAGTCTCCTCCTCTGCCCCTGCAGATGCATCAGGCTTCTGTGATCCCTTTGTACCCATTGACTCCCCAAGTATCTGCTGACCCTTTATTCCTCACCCCCCCCCACCACCACCACAAGTATCAGTGCCCTCTGATCCCTTTCTCTACCCACATCCGCATCCCACAAGTATCAGACTTCTCAATAACCCGCCCCCCATACTGGTCCCCCATTCTTGGTTGTGATTATAGCTTTGGAGGAAGGAACAGATTTCAGTGCTAGTCAGTTTGGAAATTCTCCACGGTGCTATAGTATTAGTCTATAGTGTGCTATATACATCCTGACATATGTTATGTCAACATCACCAATTACATAATCACCTTTATCCACCCCACATTCACTGATGTGATGGGATCATGTATTTTGTGATGTCATGTATGATAACATCAGCAAAGCATAGGTGGGAGTTAAAGGTTGTGTGTCACCTTAACTTAGACATTTCCAGACTTTTGAAGGGTTTGCTTTCAAGTCTTAACTACACTTTAACAAAGTTGTTTTTTTTTTTGTTTTTTTCAATTGCATTTCTATGGTTTTTATCCTGTGGACCATTTATAGCAATTGATCACAATGGATCTTCCTTTCATATATCTCACTATGAAGTTCTTCATAGATAATTCACAATGACATGTTGTAAAATTGTATAAAATGGATACAAAAGATTGTGCTCAAATTTTCCACAAACATCTCTTGGACCGAGAGAGAGGATATATGTATAGCTTGTGCCCCACATATGCCAACATGTATCTGGGTTGGTGGGAGGCAGAGAAAGTATTTACCAAAAACCTCCAACAATATACCAATTATATAGAACTATGCCTAAGACACATTGACGTGCGGCTGTTTTTGAAATGGTTCAAAGAACCATTGACACCCTAAATCTGAACAAACATAACCTGAAACTAACACTGGAGGTAGCTACCGATTCAATACTGTACATTTTAAAAATATCAAAGAACGAGGATGATACCTTAACAACTACAGTCCACACAAAACCAACATCTACAAACAGCTATCTACGAGCAGAGAGTCATCATCTGCACCCAGCTTTTCGAGACCAGTGGGACCATATCTTAGAATTTGTAGGAACTGCTCTGACCTAACCTAATTTAAGACAGAAGCAAACTCAATGTGAAAACTGTTTTTGCAGAGACCGTACAGAGGTAATTCTCTGAAAAAAGCCTATTATGAGAGCTCTAATAACTCTAAGAGAATACCTATTATGGAAAAAAGAAACCAAAAAAGAAAATAATTACAAACCAGTAGAATCAAAAACTATTAGATATATAGGCACCTATAATCTATGGAAGGAAGTAACTAAGATCATGCAGAACCACTGTCACATCCTCCTGATCTAAATTGGAGCAAAGAACTTATACCCAGGCCTAGCAAAGTCTGGAAGTAAGCAAGGAATATTAAATACATTTAAGTACAGAGCCACTTCTCCAGAAAGGCTAATAGCAAAAATTGCCTATTGAAACACACCAAGGGATCTTTCAAATACCATTTATGCAAAGAATGTGAGTTAATGATACCAAAGAAATAAGTTAAGAACTATCACAACACGTAATCATTTGATGTTAAACATTTGATAGATTGCAAATAAGTCAAGTGATATATTTTGTGTAGATGTAGAGAAGAGTGATGTATTTTGTGTAGATGTAGACAAGTATGTGGGCAAAACCTGTAGGCAACTGTGGCAACGCATAGTTGAACATATTGGTTCAATTAGAAATTAATTGGACACATCAATCTTCTGGCACATTAGAGAACAGCACGGGGGTGATGTCAAATTTCTAACATTCCAGGGAATAGACAATATTATACCAAATATAGTATGGGACAAAAAACTCCTAATGAGAGAATCCCATTGGATATATAATTTACATACCATATCTCCAAATGGTTTAAAGGAGGGGTTTGTGTACACCCCCTTCATCCATTAAATAGGAGTCAGGGATAGGTAACTACATAAATCAACTTCAATTTAAATATGTATTTGTAATACAATGAGAAATCATTCCAACAACATAACACTTATACGGTCGTATATATACGTTGGTCGTATATATATTCTGCTTGATGAGCAAATTAATAATAATCTCGCATTCAAAGAAAAGGTGTCAAGGATACGATTCAATCTCCCTCTACATAGAATTCTAATCTTTTTGAATCAATGAGGGCTACCTATTCTCCTGTATGAGTAGTCATGTTGCCTGCCCAATTCCTTCAACAAATATAGGAACGAATAATAATGAATAACAAATAATTGATTCAAATGAATTGGATGCAGGTTGACCATAACAATGGTAATATTACCACAAAAGAAAACACAGATGACTGTGGGCCCTTAGGGTAAAAACTTGTTAATTACAAAAAGCAATCCCATACATAGTCAGAAGTTTGTACCAAAATACACTATATAGATAAATAACTAAAGAGGTTCAAACTTTGTATTGAATCCATTTTATGAATGATAAAATAAAGAGAGACATTATGGGTACAAACTGCCCTCACTAAAACTTAATATATTTTATCAGCCCCACATTAAAGACTGTGAATCAGTATGTTTAAAAAAAATTGTATAAAGGGTTTTAACATGTGCACAATAATTTCTAAAGTATTATGGATAGAGGTGCTATTTATTGCCCCTTAACATTAATCCAACACTTTCACAATAGCGCCAATACTCTGGCTCTCCCTGCAGATGCCAAGGATTGCCATGAAAACCATCACTATATAAAGCAGACAATCTCTGCTGGGCGCCGAAACTCGTGTCGGGTTTTCAGTGACATTATGCGTCATCGCTGATGCAGCGTCTGTTCGAAGTCTGAGTGTGACGATACAGTATATCATATCTCCCACCTGAGCTCCTGTTTGCCTCTGATGTAGCAATTCTGTTCTATGAACGAATCGACTTTGATCAGACGCCTTCTTTTATCTGCTTCTTCACACTGACTTCACTACTATTATACCAGGAATTGTCACAAATAGAGTCCTAAATGTAAAATTCCTGAGATAAAGAGGTTTATGGGGATGCTAGATTAGGCAATTTTCAACAGACATTGATACATTATAAGACACTGGCTCCCATTGATATTTTAGTACCCAGGTTCCCAGTTGTAAATCGGCAGATCAGTCTTAATTAAAGAGACATTGGTACATTAAAAGACACTGGGTCACACTCCATTTATAATACATAGGACTCCAGATGCAAAGTGGCTAATCGGCTATAATCACTAATCTCTCAGCACCTTGAGTATTTTAAACACATTTAGTGTTCACTGAAAAATAGTATCTATGTAATAAATATTTCATTACTTTTTGTCCTTTTTCGGAGCACCTTACACAGACTAGCAACAATATATGATTACAAGTGTTGGATCTGTGGTAAAAGTTTATTTCTGTGACAAACCTGATATACAAATCTAAACTACGCTAGGATCTTGAATTTTAAATTCTCTTTCTGCTTTCTGAATTATTTTAACTATGAGATAATTAAAAGTTATGTTTTTAGTATATCAAAAGCTGAAATCTAATATTATATAGTGTCATGCCAATGGTGCTATGCTATAAATCGCACTGTACAGGCATACCCCGCTTTAACATACGCAATGGGACCGGAGCATGTATGTAAAGCGAAAATGTACTTAAAGTAAAGCACTACCTTTTTTCCACTTTACAATGCATGTACTGTACTGCAAACATCATATACATGCATAACTGATGTAAATAATGCATTTGTAACCAAAATAAATACAGTAGGCTTTATTGAAATAAAATCTTTAATGTCAGCTGATTTTTCTTATAAGTGCTGACAGATACAACATGGATGAATGGAAAATTATTTTAAAAATATCTAGGAAGGATGAAGGAGAGGGCATATCTTCTACTGTACAGTATTTTTACTGAAAGGGCTGAAGGTGAGGTGCATTTATTTGACTGACTGATATATTTTTAGGACTTTGATTTGTGACTTTGAAAACCATACAGTACAATACTGTACATTACAGTGTTTTACAATGCTGTGCTTCCTTAGGCCGCACGCATAGTGCCCGCGACTGGCGACATCACCCATCCCCACTAGCGAAAGTTATATTTCGCTTTGCGGCGGCGTCGTGGGCTTCCGGGCATTTGATTTGTTCAGGGGCTGTCACATGAGGTGACAGCCCTTGAAAAATCAAACATTCCCGGCTTCCAAAGTCCATCCTGTCTCATTGCCACTGTCGCGCTTACTATAAGCGCACGCGGCGGCAATGTGTTTGTTTTTGGGCGGCATCGCTGGCACTATACGCACGGCCTTACTCAAGTCCTTGATCAGCTTGGCTTACACGCACGCACTCCCTCACTCACACAATCTCTCACGCACTCCCTCAGTCACACAATCTCTCACGCACTCCCTCAGTCACACAATCTCTCACGCACTCCCTCAGTCACACAATCTCTCATGCACTCCCTCAGTCACACAATCTCTCATGCACTCCCTCAGTCACACCATCTCTCATGCACTCCCTCACTCACACAATATCTCACGCACTCCCTCAGTCACACAATCTCTCATGCACTCCTCACTCACACAATCTCTCACGCACTCCCTCAGTCACACAATCTCTCACGCACTCCCTCAGTCACACAACCTCTCACGCACTCCCTCAGTCACGCACACACACACAGTCGGTCAGTCAGTCACGCACACACACACAGTCCGTCAGTCAGTCACGCACACACACACAGTCCGTCAGTCACGCACAAACAGTCAGTCATGCACAGTCAGTCATGCACAGTCAGTCAGTCATGCACATTCAGTCAGTCATGCACATTCAGTCACGCACGCACACTCAGTCACGCACGCACACTCAGTCACGCACACACACTCAGTCACGCACACACACTCAGTCACGCACACACACAGACACACAGACACACACACACACACACTCAGACACACAAGCACAGAATGCAGTAGAAGAGCACCTCCTCCTCCCCCGTAGCCTGTAACTCACATGCAAAGTTCCATGCAGCAGCAACCTAGAGCGAGCTCTGAGGAGGAGGGAGGGGCAGGAGGGAGGAGGGAGGAGGAGAGCGGAGGGAGAAGAGCCAGGAGCTGCAGTGCGGGCGGAATCACTGCTATAGCTGCTGATTGATGGCGCGCCCGATCTCCCCGTTCCCCCTGCCATCTGGCACCGTTCCCCCTTACCCCTTACCTGCACTACCGCTCAGTAAGGGACCACAATGAAGGAGGTTGCAGTATTGATGAGTTGCGCACGCACGCCGCCCCCTGCGTACGTACACAGGGGTATGGTGCAACTAAAAATAAACGTACGTACTTGCGAGTGTACGTAAAGCGGGTGTACTTAAAACGGTGTATGCCTGTATATATAATCACTTCAAAATTAAACTGTGCTGTGAAGTAAGAGGGATTGCTTTTTCTTTCAGCTTTATATTTTGTGTATATACTGTACTGTAATATGTAACCCTCTGTTAGCCCCCATCAACAGTTAGATATGACTATATACAGTAAGTTCTTGCCAGACATTTAGACAACTCTGTCTCTCTCTTTCACTCTCTTTCACTCTCTTTCTCTCTCTCCCCCCCCACCCCCAATACAGGGACACATTTTTATATAGCCCACGGCTTTAAATATTGCAACTTCATGTTAGCATGCAAAACAAAAACAGGCCGTTCTCTTTGTAAGGGCTAACTCACACATCCCAGTCCCTATCTGAAGGGCTGGGAGGCTTGGCCTCTGGCCCCAAAGTCTAAAGAGGTACCTGTAAGCAGGGACTCTTTACATCAGTTCTGGGTTGGTGTCTGTGGGGGGCCACCCTCTGGCAGGCTCCAGGTCTGTTGCGCCCTGAAATAGAGGGTCTGATTTCCTGGAATCACTCTCTGACAGCACAGTCCTTCTGTGCTAGAGCAATCTGTTCCTCATAATCTCACTGGTAGCCCAATCCTTCTGAGCTAGAGAACCTCGGGCAGTTTGTTCAACACACCTTTGTACCTACTTGAGCCATGTGGAGACTGGTTAATTGACCTAGCTGCAATTAACCAGCTCCTTGCTGGACTCATCAGCTACAGATTGGCTCTAGTTATGTTGCCTTTTTAACCCGGGGGAATGGCCCTGTAACACCCACCAGTACACACGAACCCCCAAAAAAACACATTGCCATCCCAACACAAATAACCCTCCCCCCAATACACACACCCCTCCTCAATACACAATATCCCAAATATACAACACACACACTCTTCCCCCTCCCCCCCCCCCCCACAAGAATTTTACCTGTAGAAGTGGGGTAGGGCTGCTTCTGAGCTACTGCACTGCTTACCTATGTGGGGTATGGGGAATCAGACAGGGGTGGGAGGAATTGGCTATGTGGATTGACGGCCCAGTCCCCGCAGCAACCAGTCACAGAAACTGCAGCATTAGCCGGACAGAACTTGAGGGGGGGAAAAATGGTCCCAGTATGGCATGCGGGGCCGTAGCAGTACAAAAAAAACACTGAATATGTCCAAGTGTGTCTTGTCCCTGTTTATTGTTTTCAGTTAATGAATATGCCCTATATACAGTAGTTAGTGTGTGTAGTAATGCTCCAAGATTGCTCTCATGCTGGAAGAGGAGTGAGCATGTGCTTAGCAGGAGTTCTCAGAATAGTAGCTCCGGAGTATAATCGGATCGACCTCCTGGAAAGTCCTTGGTAAACTCCTGATCCAATGTGCATGGACGAGGTATGCAGTACACATTAACAGGATACTGATCCAAGAGAACCGAGTGTATCGCCACCGTGGGCCCACTTGAGATGGGGCATTGATGCTATGCAAGTGATTGTCAATCTAACCAATACTGAGGGAAACAATGATAAGTGTCTCCCCAGCGTAGAAGTGAGAGCTACCAGGAATGTATGTGTAGAAAGAGAGAGATGATGGATTCCATATGGGATGAATTTATCGGTAAATGTCCTGTGAAAGAAAACCATGTGTGCATAACACATTAATTGTTGTTAAATAAACCAACCTTTTAAATAAACGAATAATAAACAATATTAATGTATTTATATGTTTTGTTTGTCCATAGGAATCTTTGCATACCTGAACTATTGTGTTCCACGCACCAGAAAAGAGATTATGGAGACTCTCATAAAGGGTCTACAAAGACTAGAATACAGAGGATATGATTCAGCAGGTACAATATTAAAATGTCATCATATTAGAAAGGAACTTTTTTTTTCTTTACCAAATGTTCACATTATAATACAAATTTACTCCAGGAGAAAATGAATGTGTTAGTCTTTTTCTTTCTTTATCTAATACAACTGTTTGTTCAGTAAAACAAGTTACCTTTATTTGCAAACTGCCACTTCAACAAGATTTGCAGGAACGTGTGTGTGTGTGTGTGTGTGTGTGTGTGTGTGTGTATCTCTCTCTCTATATATATATATATATCTTTATATCTCTAACAAAAAAAAAGGAAAAGACCGCTTTGGAAACCACAATACATGGAACCCCAGAAAAATTAGAGAAATACTAACACAATGTAAATACATATAAATGTTAGCGCTAACGGTGCTGTAAGGTGCAAAATATATGAAAGAGAACATAACAAAGAACCTCCAAAATAAGCACCTCAGAGTATACAAAAAAATACAAAATTTATTAGACAGACTAAAACATAAAAATCTATGCACTATTGTGACAAAGAAAATACACTATACACGGCAAATGTACACTAATATATATATATATATATATATATATATATATATATATATATATATATATATATATATATACTGTGTGCTCATTTGCATGTCATTTCTCAGAATCCCTTGCTGCAGTGGAAGTGCTGGGTGATAATGGTGAAAGGCGGGGTTGCAGACCTGTGTAAGACATGCAAATGAGCATACTGTAATATTAACATTTGATATATATATATATATATATACAGGCATACCCCGGTTTAAGGACACTCACTTTAAGTACACTCGCGAGTAAGTACATCTTGCTCAATAGGCAAACGGCAGCTAGCGCGTCCTGAACAGCAATACCGGCTCCCTACCTGTACCGAAGCTGTGCGCAAGCGTGAACAGTATAGAGCCTGTTACACATGTGGTATTTACATCAGTTATGCACGTATATGACGATAGCAGTACAGTACATGCATCCATAAGTGGGGAAAAGGTAGTGCTTCCCTTTAAGTACATTTTCGCTTTACATACATGCTCCGGTCCCATTGTGTACGTTAATGCAGGGTATGCCTGTATAACAGTATGATTATTTGTTTACTTGGTTAGTTTTTGTTTTTTTTAGATATCTTGGGTACTTCTTACAGAAAGGGTTGGCTATTAAAGACCACTATTATCATTGAATTGGACATTTATTTCGGCTTACATGCCATACCACATTATCTGAAGTTTAATTTTACACTGCTTCCTTTTATCCATCATCTTTAACTACTTTAAAGATGGAGGGGACCTCCTATTCTTGTAAATAAATCTTTTGCAGATGCCACCAGCACCAAAGCGCTCTTTTTCAGATTCTAAAGGTTGAGTCCCATGCCAGTTTGTGGCAACCCCCCCCCCCCTAACAATATGGCAACCTGGGTAACAAATAGAAAGCCAAATATCATCGGAAGAAGTAAGGCTGATCTGGCAGCCATAGTATCCTTGTTTAGGAGATTTTAAAATGTGTGTTACTGGCAACAATGAATACCCAGAGTAAGGAGCCTTGTGACTAATCTCTATGGGGTTATCCAGCACATACACACAAAACTTGGGCAGGAACATTTTACGTTACCGTGTTTTATGATAATGTAATTTCCTCAGATCCTTTGGAATTTATGCTTATTATATAGTTCTGGTGCTTTGTTTGGTTGCTTAATTATGATTATGATTTCTTTACATATAACTAAACAAAAAAAAAATAAGAATTAACCTAGAGATCATGTGGTCCACAAAGTCTTATGACAAGATTATTGTAAAAAGCATTTCATAACCATGAAAATAGTAAAAGTTAATATATATATATATATTTTTTATTCCTATTGTATCATTTGAACTGTAGTATTAAACATGCCAATACCACTAGCTCACTTTAGTCCTACACTGGACTGCCCCTTGAACTGTTGGACTTGCTTAACCACATGTGCCAGTGGAATCTGTGGTACATAGCTTTGGCATTCCAGAGGTTAAATGACCATTGGGTATTTAGAAAGAAGGGGGCATCAAAATACCTGAAAATGAACATTGTACATTTTAAATTCTAGTCCCGCGCGGTGCCTTCTACAGGCCAAAAAAAACAACTTGGTCCCTTCTCTGTCAGAAGGCCAGGCAATAATTTTACTCTGCAATGCTCTGTGTGCTGCTTTGGCAGCAGTTAGTGGCCATTATTTGAAGAGGACACCAGTACCTGAAATTCTGATATTGTTTTCTACCTTTTCACAATATCTGCTATAATGACCAACAGTATAGTATTTCCCCGTGGTATAGACTTCCCTATTGTTTTTCTCATAATATTCCTTTAATCATATGTTATTTCTCACATTTAAATTATGATCCTAAATGCAGGTGTTGCAGTGGATGGAAAAAACAATGAGGACAAAGAGAAGCACATCAAACTAATCAAGAAAAAGGGAAAGGTGAAGGCTTTGGAAGAAGAACTCCACAGTATGTCTAAAAAATATTATTTGCATAAGAGTAAAACCGTGAGAATAGTTATAACTTATTATAGGAGAGTTAAAAACATTGTTTCTATCTTTCCATATTCTCTTTATTTGTTTTGTTTACTGGTATTATTTTTAACTTGGTAGACAGATATTATAAGAAGAATCTGAGGAGGAACTAGGTATTTTTGCACACAGGGCAAGTTATCTATATTACATTGTATATAATCAAGGAAAAACAATCCTGTAATTTTTGTAATCTTTTGTATGTTCTCTCCCTCCCCTTTCTCTCACACACTTCCCCCCTCTCTCCCCCTTTTTGTCTTCTCTCCCCTCCTCCCCCACATCCCACAAGTAGTCCCTCTAAAATCCCCACCACCTCACCACCAGTAGTCTCTCAAAACATCCCCCTCCACTCCCCACCACCAGTAGTCTCTCTCTTTGAGGAGGTAAGTAGGAATTAAGACCAGGGTCATGCAGTTGATGTGGTCTACTTTGATTTTGCAAATGCTTTTGATACGGTTCCACGCGTTGGTGTACAAAATAAAGCAAAATGGACTCAGTAAAAATATATGCACCTGGATTGAAAACGGTTTGAATGATAGACAACAGAGGGTTGCCATAAATGGAAGTTTTTCAGGTTGGGCTAGGATCGTGAGTAGAATACCACAGGGATTGGTACTGGGACCACTGCTTTTTAACTTGTTTATTAATGACCTTGAGGTTGGAATCGAGAGCAAAGTCTCCATCTTTGCTGATTATGCTAAATTGTGTAAGGTAGTAGAATCAGAGCAGGATGTAATTTCTCTCCAGAAGGACTTGGAGAGACTGGAAACGTGGGCAGGTAAATGGCAGATGAGGTGTACACTACCGACACACTTTATCACACTGCGGCCAGATCCGCAAGCCGGGAGATTTCCCGGCTTGCTAGTGGCCGCCCCTCGGCGTGCCGCGCGTCATAGACGCGCGGTCACGCGTCTTCGGGAGCGTGCGCCCCCTGCACGCGCGTCCAGGGGCTCCCCGAGGGAGCCCTGGTGTCCCGCGATCGCGGGACAGCGGCAGGGGGTTCCGGGGGACCCGGCGGACCCGGCAGCGGTAGGGAGAGCGCCCCGATCGGAGGGCGCTCTTCCGCTGCTTCGGCGCGCGCCCGTCACTCTCGGGCGCGCGCCAGGCTACTGCTGCGGCCAAGAACGGGCAAATGCTCGAATAAACTTGGCCGCAGCAGTAATACAGATAAATGTACGGTTATGCATTTGGGAAGCAAGAATAAACAGGATAAATTGGGGGAATCCTTGATGGAGAAGGATTTAGGAGCGATTGTAGACAGCAGGCTTAGCAATAGTGCTGAAAGTCATGCAGTAGCTGCAAAGGCAAACAAGATCTTATCTTGCATTAAACGGGCAATAGATGGAAGGGAAGTAAACATAATTATGCCCCTTTACAAAGCATTAGTAAGACCACACCTTGTATATGGAGTACAATTTTGGGCATCACTCCTTAGAAAAGACATTATGGAACTAGAGAGAGTGCAGAGAAGAGCCACCAAATTAATAAAGGGGATGGACAATCAAACTTATGAGGAGAGGCTAGCAAAATTAGATTTATTTACATTAGAAAAGAGGTGTCTAAGAGGGGATATGTTAACTATATACAAATATATTCGGGGACAGTACAAGAAGCTTTCAAAAGAACGATTTATCCAAAGGACAGTACAAAGGACTTTGGGTCATCCCTTAAGGTTGGAGGAAAGGAGATTTCACCAGCAACAAAGGAAAGGGTTCTTTACAGTAAGAGTAGTTAAAATGTGGAATTCATTACCCATGGAGATATCATTAGATGATATGTCACTGGGGTTTTTTGTTTGCCTTCCTCTGGATCAATAAGTATATATATAGGATAAAGTATATGTGGTCTAAATTTAGCATAGGTTGAACTTGGACGTCTTTTTCAACCTCATCTACTATGTAACTATGTAAGAGTCATCCCTTTAAGGTTGGAGGAATTGAGATTTCACCAGCAACAAAGGAAATGGTTCTTTACAGTAAGGGCCGTTAAAATGTGGAATGAATTACCCATGGAGACTGTGAAGGCAGATACAATAGCTATGTTCAAAAAAAGATTGGACATCTTTTTAGAAAGGAAAGGTATACAGGGATATACCAAATAAGTAAACATGGGAAGGATGTTGATCCAGGGAGTAATCTGATTTTTGGAGTCAGAAAAATAAATTCCTCCCTGAGATACTGTATCATTAGATGATATTTCACTGGGGGGTTTTGTTTGCCTTCCTCTGGATCAATACACTGTAAGTACAGATATAGGATAAAGTATTTGTCATCTAAATTTAGCATACTGTAGGTTGAACTTGATGGACGTATGTCTTTTTTTCAACCTCATCTACTATGTAACTATATGTAACAACATCCCCCTCCCACCACCAGTAGTTTCTCAACTCTTCCCCACCAAAGTTCCTAACTGTGGAGCAGGGGGGCCTGTCCTGGTTATGACACCGGACGTTATGACTGACTTCCATGTCGAAATGCTGGGGTGGACCCCACTCCCCTTTGCAGCCACATCCTGCCCCCGTCTGCAGCTGCATCCCACCATCCTCTGTTGCCAAGCTACCTCTTCCGCCACTCTCCTCCGTGGCCACATGCACTCCAGCTGCCTCCACCCCCTAACCCTCTTGCTCGGGGCAGCTGCCCCGCTCACTTGCCACCTAGTTCTGCCTCTGAGAAGAATCGTATAATATCATGCTTTTTCAATAGCTTAGTGTATTTTGCTTATAATTAATTAGTTAATATTACATTGCTGAAAGCATGTTCTTAAACTTGTCTTTTATTAGATGCCTTAGAAGTTCAGGAAACGGCTCCCATTTCTAAAGCATGCTACTACTTCAATAATTATACTTAATTACTAAATGCAGAAACTTTTGCAGAATATCAAAGGATTTTCTCATAAACTCATTTTTTGTTATTCATTTAAAATATGTGAAGGATTACAAAGTTTTCAGGGGAAACAAACCCCTGATTTCAATTTAAGTAAACCAGGTATATATTCTAGTAGGAAGTATGATAAACCGATTATCATTTGAATCAGTTTATTTTATAATCGCTGAAAATACTGTAACTGTGAAACTTTTGTATCATCCTATGGTACGTGAGTGGCATAACCACAGCACGTAGCAAAACTTTATATACAGATCAGAATCTGGCTTTTACCTCCAACCGCCCATTCATTTTTATAATTACAGTCATATGTGACATTTCTAAAGCTTGTAGGTTGTAAAAATAAATTCTGGACAAAATTAACTAAATAGCTGTGATGAGGTTTTTCCATGATTTGTATATTTGTAATGAATGCGCTAATTGAGGCAATTTGTTATACAGAACAAGATGGAATGGATTTAAAGGCTGAACTCAAGACACATTTTGGGATTGCACATACACGTTGGGCAACACATGGAGAACCCAACGCTGTTAATTGCCACCCTCAGCGTTCTGATAAAAATAATGGTAAGACATGCTAGAGCACAAATGATGGTATACATGTAGATTTCAACATCAAAATAGCAAATATTTTATTTTATCACTGATCTGCCAGTGACGAAAAACAGGCACAGTACAAGCATAAATGAAGGTATATACGCACAGACTGTTTAATGTAATCAAAGTAACAAAGAGTAAAAATTGTATAGCGCGAGTGAGTTTCTGTGGCACATTGCAAATGCAAAATATAAATTGGTTTAACTACAATACAAAAACAGTTCTCCAGGGTAATTATTTTATAGGCTATAATTTTCGGTTATTATTTTTTAATCAATGCAGTGTGTTTAGTTTAAAAATAAAAACTTGCCGAAAAGCCTGCATACTAAGCACTGTCCAAGAAGCATTCTGTATATTCTTTTTTATTTTTAAACAGATTTTTCAATTTTATAAACACTGCAGACAAACGACATTCTGATCTTTGACATGCTAAAGATCTCATAAAAAGATTTCTCTAATCTCATAGAACGCTTAAAATGGCTTTCCATTCAAGGAATGTAACTGTGGAAGTTAGATAAACCTGTAAAGAAATATTAACATATCCTAGTACAAACAAACTCCTCAAAATGCATGACTCCTCTAGGATAGAGGTACTGTACAATTAGAGCTCTACTCACAAGTTCACAATGCAATGCTTAATTTATTGTAACAGCCAAGAACAGAGGAGAGAAAACGCTTCAGGTCCCATATGGTCCTTTAATCAGGTCCATAGGGACCTGAAACGTTGTTTCTCCTCTGTTCTTGGCTGTTACAATAAATGAAGAATTGCATTGTGAGTAGAGCTATAATTGTACCCCTGTCCTAGAGCAATGCCCCACCTCTCCCAATGTCTCCGTGTCAAATGACGTCGAGAGTCGTGATGTCACGTGACCCCCTCGCGGCACTTGATGGCGATGCGCGGCGTCACATGATCCCGCAGCATCATTTGACGCCACGTTGCCATGGCGACGTGTTGCCGAAGACCCGGCTGGCAGCAGGTAATTGAGTTACAGAGCCCTCACTCCTCCCCCGGCATTTCATTTAAATGCTGTGGGGAAGAGCGAGGGGCCTCTGTAACCACCCGCGCCCCCCCCTAGAAATTCTTCTGCCCCCCCTGGGGGGCGCGCCTCCCAGTTTGCGCACCGCTGTCCTAAAGGACACCTGCATTTTGAGGAATTTGTTTATCTATGTTGTGTTGGCTGCACAAGCAGGATTCTCATCGCCTGAAACTGTTTCCCCATACTTTGTAACTGCACTATACAGAAATATGTTTTACAAAAGTGGAAATATAAAAAAGAATGAAGATAGTAGAAGAACTAACCACTATAATGGTATTATTTGAACAAAATCTTTATTTTCCTTATAGAATTTGTTGTTATCCATAATGGAATCATCACAAATTATAAGGATCTGAGGAAATTTCTGGTAAGTTTCTAAATAACATGCAAATTGACATTTTTCATGATTTAGCCTTTTGATATAGTGTTGTGCATACAGCAACTATAATGAAAAATTAGATTTAACATATACCAATTACACTGCTGAAAAGTTAATATTGTTGAAATATACCATTTTAAGCAACTAAAGAAAAGGTCCCCCATCCATTTAGGGTGTGTGCTTCCTTATATTATTGACACGTAGCTTGTAAGGCTAAGTCCCCGCTGGCGCTGAGCGTGCTCATGCTTGGAGAGCGCTCCAAGCATGAGCACTGGGTGTCCTATTGTACGCGGCGCAGGCATTGCGGGCCAGCTGAGCGTGTGGTAAGTATAGATTGTTTTGTTTTGCCAATCGCGGCTGAGCGTGTGTGCACGCGCACAAGTGCCGCGCGCACCGCGTGAGTGGGGACTTACATTTATCTATATATGTAAGTCTCCTCCGTAAGCGCCACCCGCTCCGCCCGATCAGCGCTAGCGGGAACTTAGCCTTATGGTGGTAAGTTAATAAAGCAAGACCAGAGAAAGTTTGTGTTCTGAGTCAATCAAACTTCGCTGTGGAACATGCAAGCATCACTTCACATTCCTGCACTTTAGATAACCACACTGTAAATATAACCTTGTTTGCTTTGCAGACCTTCATGACTTTCTTTTTTTGCAATATAATTTATTACTATCCAATCATTTTGTCTGGGATGGCACTTTCAGTCTCTTTTGTAGTATGTAGGGAGCTGTATCCCTAGGAGGTGATCACGTCAGGCACAGCATTGGTGCCTCCATATGTCACTCGGAAACATGTAAACAAAGGAGCACAGTATCACAGATCAACCCTAAATGTCAAACCCTGACTGTTTATAGACCTAGATTTGTATCCACATCCATTTAAAATTATTCACATATATGTTACAGTACACTTTTTAAAATTAATTTTCAAACAAAGGCTAAGTAATATCTCTCTAATCAAAAGTAGCATAGTATGGTGTGCATGTAAATGTAAGATCACAAAGTGATCATAGTACCAGCATGACACGAGGGCAGGGGGAATGCAAAAGAAAAAGGATGTATTGATCCACTAGATAAATACATTTGGGGATTTGTTTACCTGATGGATCAATAAATCCTTTTTCTTTTGCATTCTCCCCCCCCCCCCCGTGTCGTGCTGATACTTTGACCACTTTGTGATCTTACCCCTCTATTATTACCCCAATCTACCATGCACCACCCACCTCTCTGAGCGTTTCTTACCTGTGTGTGTGGCCATTCCTTGATATATAATTTATTAAAACAATGGTAGTTACGCACGATCATTAACGGGTAAATATTGTTTTTGTTGTGTGTTAGGGTTATGTTTTATTGAACATTAACACATATAAATAAGAAATATTATTGATAATAATTGTTGACACAGGTATTGAGATAAAGTAATCAGCTTTAACTTGTTTAACTGTATATTGCTCTATCTCTGAAGTACAATTTGGTAAAATGGAAATGTGGGCTTATTTTGAACAAAACAGTTCTGAGCTTTTAAGAATGTGTATGTCTTATTTTGAACAAAACATTCCAGGAGATCAAAGGTTACGAGTTTGAATCAGAAACCGATACTGAGGTGATCCCAAAACTGATCAAATATGTTTACGACAACAGAGAAAGCGAACACATCAGCTTTTCAACTCTGGTTGAGCGAGTTATTCAACAACTTGTAAGTAGAGTTAGAGTTATTTTAAGTAAAAAAAAAAAGAGACATTTAGCAAATCAAGTTACCAAAATTGCATGATAAGATGATGTTTAAACAAATAACAATTTTGTTTGTGTAGCTACAAGTACTTCAAGAGACCCACTCCATGCAAATGAATGTGACAAATCTTCTGTAGCACAGAAAAGCAACTTCACATCATATTGAATAGAACATTTTCTAGATATGTTTACCTTTTAAAATATGAGAACTACTACTTCTTGCTCATATTTTCAAATTCTAATTGAAATTCCCATACATTGGGATTAGGGAATGTTGACTGTGCCATTCGAACATCATTATTATCCAGCGTCTAAACTGATAGCTGTTCTCTTCAGTATGCCAATACTTGTACTTGAAATATGACACTGAACTAAAAAGCATGGTTTGAAGGGGCCTTTGTTCTGACCAGTTTATCTAAAAAAAAAAAGGGGGGGGAATAGAAGTCTGATGAAGTAACAGAAATATAGTAGACATTGCAGCAGAGTTGGGAGCTAAATTTACTAAACCCCCTTGTCTCCCACATATGGTGCCAAGGCTAACATGGTTTGTTGATTCATGACTTAACCGGTTACAAATAGGAGACTGTTGCAGACTTGGCTATTAAAAGCTGGAACATTAGTATAAAACTATTTTCTAAGAATGTGGTTTTTTTAATATAACTACATCCTGTATGAACTTTTTGAATGTGATATTTTGCTAAGAACTTTTTTTTTTATACATCAATGGTTTGATGATATATAGACATTTCAACTACAGTACCCCCAGGGAGCAACTTTATATAATGTAAAATAAGAACTATTTTTCAATTGTACGGTTACATTACTAACACGATCAGCTCCATTACAAAATAGACACACCTTTGTGTATTCTGGATACTAAATTGACATTCTACTGTCTTGGTAAATAAGACCTTTAAAAAAATGTATTCTCTACTGCTTTTTGTTTGTTTTTTCATGACTTAACTTTGACCTCAGCACAGGGTTTGCAAGGCTGACTGCCAAGGAACATCTCCAGATAGCAATAGTAATTAAGACACAAGGGACTTTTTAGGAAAACGGGGCCCCACATGTATTCCGTTTTATTTTAACACACGCTGTGTGCTTTTCAGGAAGGAGCTTTTGCACTGGTTTTCAAGAGTATGCATTATCCAGGGGAAGCAGTGGCAACAAGGTTGGTGACCATTCCTGATACTAGACAAAAACACCCTGTCTAAAAAATATATGAATGTAATTATATTGTCCAGTCTTTCTGTGTGGCCTATGAAATAAAGGAGATACATGTGCTTATCACAATAAAAATTTGCTTTTGGGATCTATTTGCCTACATAACAGAACTCAAAAGCAACTGTCAAACTGCTGTTATGTCTGTGTGACCTTAAAAAAACACCCATCTATTCTTGATATTAGCATGATGATTTAATGGATTGTAAACCTGTACTGATGGTGATTGTATGACTTTATTGTTTTTTTGTTTTTTTTATTATGATTTCGACATGAGTGCTAAAGGTGAACATGTTTAATAAATAATGCTGGTACTTACATTTAAAAAAAAATCAACTTTGACATATTATTATTTTTAATAACAATACCCGAAAATATTATTTGACTATCTCCAACAGATATAGCAACTGACCCTTCTGCAAGGCGTACTGTAACTGTCCAAACACCATCCAAAAATTCCCTTACTTTGAAAACAACTCTTCTTTTGGGAACTACTGCTAGCTAGATTGTAGTGATGACTGGCAACATTGTAAACAAATTATTTGAAATAAGAATAAAAGTAATGTTTCCGAATTGACACCTACTCTCCAAGTTCAGATTGATATTATTTTGACAAGCATATTCTACTGGTTCGGTCAATTTATTTATTTTATTTGTTTACATTAACTCTACAATTTATCTCACTGCCAGGCCATTTGCTAAAATGCAGCAGTCAAAACAACAACAAATAGGCAAACCTTGTATGTCTTCCCCAAATAGCCTCCCATAAAATGTTTTAAACCTGCATGTTTAATTTGTCTTTACAGGAGAGGAAGCCCTCTACTGATTGGTGTCCGCAGCAAGTATAAGCTCTCTACTGAGCAGATTCCAGTTGTGTACAGGACATGTGAGTTGCATACATTTTAAAGTACAATGCACTGCTTTAATTACAATAAATAATTAATAGTACTAAAGGCATTATGCCACTTAATATGCAGCTTTTAATAAATATATTTTTCGTTGGCAAATGTGGAGGCATGAAGAAATTGTATCATGACAAGTTGACATTACAGATTATTTTAGCTACAAAAGTATGTTTGTTAAAAATATTTCAGAAGATAAATCTTGCATTTCCTTCTAGATTAATTACCAAGATCATAAAAGTGCATTAGATAAAATGGTCCATATTTGCTTGGCGGTACTAACATTACTCCCCAATTACTTGTATGGTACACATATGTACGGTAAAATATGGGCCGAAATGTTTCATATGATTAAAGTAATGTGCATAAACTGTTTAATTGAAACTCGTTAATTATATTTTTTGTTTGCAAACTCATAGGTTTGTATATTTATAAGCAAAAGAAGACACTCCGCGCTAACGCTGTCTGTAGATATGGTCCCTCTTGCTGCCATCAGTCTGAGGGACTCCACACACATCCTATAAACGTGAGCTCCTGGAAGGGAGCTCACAGACAGAAAAAAAAACGGCAGACAGGCGCACTAAGGGACACAAACTAGTTTATTTTTAATAATAGATCCCAATACATGTAAAAATAAAGGGAAAACAATATACAAAAAATGGCATTAATAAAACGTTTAAAAAAGGTTTAAAAACAGAGTTTTAACCAATATAGGTCAGAGAGGGGAACAGGACGATATCACACCTACACTAAATATTCAAAGAAAGGATCCGGAACCGATCAATGAACTTACCAAATAGGCAGGGAGATGCGAAGAGCCCTGCACAGCCTCCGCCTGCAAACTCCACGGGAACTGTCTCACTTGACCTCTACGCGTTTCGCACGTAGTGCTTCGTCAGGAGTTCACGTGATGACGCTGTCCCTGGAGTTAAATAGCATACCTTGGCCAATGAAATGCCTAAACAAATGGCCATTGACAACACAGGGCTGCAATCATACATTCTGATCTCCCGACTGCCAATTAGACTAGCCAAGACCACGGAATCAATTAAAAGTTTACTTCAATCAGGCTAACTATGTCCTGTATAATGAATTGATACAATTTTTTACACAAAAACCACAACTGAATATTTTAAACATTTTAAACAATTTAAGACAATATAAATGAGTTTAAAAACACATGACATGCAACACACTCTGAATATCAAAAAGCACAATAAAACTAAATAAAGAAAGCCGTCATTTTATAAATCAATCAAATTTAAAAATAAAAAAAAACAATAGTTTTGACTTTTTAAAAAGATAATAATATTCCAGTGACAGCGTCATCACGTGACCTCCTGATGAAGCACTACGTGCGAAACGCGTAGAGGTCACGTGAGACTGTTCCCGTGGAGTTTGCAGTCAGAGGCTGTGCAGGGCTCTTCGCATCTCCCTGCCTATTTGGTAAGTTCATTGATCGGTTCCGGATCCTTTCTTTGAATATTTAGTGTAGGTGTGATATCGTCCTGTTCCCCTCTCTGCCCTATATTGGTTAAAATTCTGTTTTAAAACCTTTTTTAAACTTTTTATTGATGCCATTTTTTGTATATTGTTTTCCCTTTATTTTTACATGTATTGGGATCTACTATTAATAATAAACTAGTTTGTGTCCCTTAGTGCGCCGGTCTGCCTTTTTTCTTTTTCTATTTGTATATTTATATTCTAAAACTTGATGCCCCTCGTGTAATCTCCGCTACTCTGGAGCAATGATTCAATTTCCATCACTATGCGCTGCCACGTCCACCCTGGAAGGACATGGTCCTGCTATGCAACAACCCCCTTTTCATGCACAGTGTGATTTTTACACTTCACTGGTAGACTGGGAGAAAGGGATACAACCCTGTATCACATGGTGGGACGCTGGGAATTTACATGTCTGAATATCATTTAAAAAAGAAATGGTCCCTCATAAGATCTGCACTCACATATCAAAAATAATATAAAACTTTTTTTTCTAATTTTACAATAATATAGTTCATCAATATAAATAAAATATCCTGCACTGACCTAAGTACTTTTTAAAATAAACGTAAAATTGCTCTATTGGCCACAGTGATATTTTTAAGGCATGGTATTTTAATTGGATAGCATTACATGGTGGCCCTGTGTATGGTCCTAATGGTTAAATACCATTGTAATGACTGGATCACTTTAAATTGTCACTATTATAGTTACAGTAGGTAGCACATTAATATATCCACAAATCTCGCAATAGTGATATTAGGTGAAGACACCCCAGATAAAGCACGTTTAGGTGTGAAACGCGGGGTGGGATTTGATGACATTGGTCTACAATAGTGACAATAGTGACAATTTAAGGAGATCCAATAATTGCAGCATAATATTGTAATGGTATTTAACCATTAGGACAATACACAGGACCACCATTTAATGCCATCCAATTAAAATACGTAGCCTTTAAACTATTGTATCACTTTGGCCAATAGGGCAATTTTATGTTTATTTTAAATAGTACTGAATTAGGTCAGTGCACGATATTGTATTTATATTGATGAACTATATTATTGTATAATTAGAATAAAAGTTACGTTTTATATTATTTTTGATCTTTGAGGGACCTTTTCCTTTTTTTGTAATCTACAATTCATTAAACAATTCCCTTTCTAGCACCCAGATTTTCATTTAGTAGAGCGGATCACGTGTGGAAAATATGTAAATTGTTTATCTAAAATGTAGTTCAAATGTCATAGAGATGGAGGTTTTGTACAGATGCAGCGGCCATTATTTTAACAAATCACGGCGCCGTTTTCGTGTGCGCTGCTGTACTCCATGCGGCATGAACGCGGCCAATCGCCCCAGGCACACGTGTTTATCGTGGTTGCTTTGTTTGAATTTCATGGATTGTGTGCAATTAAATGCAATTAAATGAATTGTAATGTGTACAGTACTGTGCTACTGTGTCAATTTCAAGTGTTTAAAAGCCAGAACACTAAAATGGAATTTTATGCAATCGCCTGCACTCGCGTCTTAAGGCGGTACGGTTGGAAGAAATCCCGCGCCATGACATGGGTGTTCCGAGGTATACTGCTGCGGCCAAGTTTATTCGAGCATTTGCCCGTTCTTGGCCGCAGCAGTAGCCTGGCGCGCGCCCGAGGGTGACGGGCGCGCGCCGAAGCAGCGGAAGAGCGCCCTCCGATCGGGGCGCTCTCCCTACCGCTGCCGGGTCCGCCGGGTCCCCCGGAACCCCCTGCCGCCGTCCCCCACATCGCGGGACACCAGGGCTCGGGGAGCCCTGGACGCGCGTGCAGGGGGCGCAGGCTCCCGAAGACGCGTGACCGCGCGTCTATGAAGCGCGGCACGCCGAGGGGCGGCCACTAGCAAGCCGGGAAATCTCCCGGCTTGCGGATCTGGCCGCACTGCAATTAAGTGTGTCGGCAGTGTACACCGTGTGATTTGTTAAAATAATGGCCGCTGCATCTGTATATCCTACTAGTCTACATGATAAAAAAATATTTTGCACAAGCGATCAGACAGATTTTTTTATATGCTTGTTACTAATAAAGTATGACATAAATTCACCATTGGATAACAATATTAGTTCACTTTTTAAAGTTCACATATTTGTGCTGTTTTTGAGTGTCACCTTGCGTCTGTGGCCCAGTCTAATTTGTATTTTTTTCCAAATCTATTTTGTCTAGTGTCCCAGAGCTCATTCACCTTGGACACAAAGTGTAGCAAATTTACCAAAGCTTCTTCTATTGAACATTTGGAAGATGTTTTCATAGGTGGAGTATTGCGCTATTTACTTTCCATCTACATCTTTGTTTCTCTTAGCTTTGACCACCAAGAGGAAACATTCTAGTCTAAGCAATGCTATTCCATAAAACACCATGGGACATAAGATGTTTTATGGCCCTGCACTGCTTAAAAAAATGTTTTTTGTCTTTTAACCTCTACTTTAAGATTTGGGTGTTTCTTAAAATAAAATGTTGCATGTTTCAATGCCTTTCTCCTGAAATAAATGTAGACTCCGCAAGAACAGCAAAAATGCATGTAACCGTATAAACTTTATGCTGTGTTTTCTGACATGTACCCTGAATACAGTGAAAAATTAGGGGAGTGCAAAAGAATACAAATGTATGCAATTCAAGTGTATGAAAAGTGCAAGTGATATAAGAAAGTATCAAATTAAGAAATTATACTAAAAGCAAACACAAGGTATGGCTGGATGCCAGGGGATTGTCATCACATGTTCATCTGTATGTCCAGCTCAGAGACAAATCCACCTCAGAGGAGAAACAAACATACAATGGTGCAGACAGTATAAACAGAGATATATACAGAGCACTGCGGCAGGCACAAACAAATGCACATACAATGCCCCAGATAAAAAAACGCATTAGTTTAGAAGTTTATACTCCAATTTGGAGTGCCGAAGATCTCACCGCCACCCGACCCGCACAGTGTCCCTCGTGACCAGTGTCCACTCGTACCGTGACGTCACTTCCAGTGTACACTGCTCCGGTACTGCGCATTCTCGTAGCTGTGTTCGCACAGGTCAGAAGTAGTTTAAGTGCCACATTCAACGTGTTTCGCTACAGTAGCTTCACCAGGAGCTTCATAACAGCTGGATATACAGATGAACATCTAATGGGAACCCCCTGGCCTCCAGTCATAACTTGTTTGCTTTTAGGATAATTTCTTAATTTGATACTTTATTATATCACTTGCACTTTACATTCACTTGAATTTCATACATGTATTCTTTTGCGCTTCCCTCATTTTTCACTCTATCGTGTTAAAGGATTTGGAAACTATCCTTTATTTAGGTTAAAGCTGCATTTTGTTTGGTTAAATATGTATAATTATCACTTTAAAGTGTTTAAAATTCACTACAGACCTTTATAGTCTGTATTCACAATCAGGAGCACCTTCACATTTTTTGTAAGTCACATTATGTACCTTGAATGTCGGCTACATTAAATATATTTAAACACATTCTAAAATATTTACTTGTAAAAACCCTTTCCTATAAATAAAATATTTTAAAATCTAAGTCTGTCACAGATTTAATAATAGTGTGTTGATCACTAACAAATCTGAGCATGTCATATAATAGTTTGAGTGCTGTGTGATAGTGATAGAAAAGGCGCTAGCACTAATAGTGTTCACTTAAAAATATAAAGTGAATATACGTAATAATCCAGTGATACAAAATATTTAAATAAAAACGTGACAATAACGTGAGTAAAGCAAATTGAATTAAAAACCCCTGCTCAAACCCAGCTGGTAGGGACTGGTTTCTCTGGTCCCCCAAATTGTAGATTTCCGTTTGCAATCCAGGGAGAGCATATAAGGGAAATAAAACAAAAACAATATATGTGTAGACATTAAGATAAATTGTGAGTTCGCTGTATATTGTGTCTTGGCTCGTATGTGCAGCCTACTCACAGGATGTAGATGTAAAATGGGCAATTGTGAACAATTCCTGAACGGGAAGAACTTCTGTTGCGGTTAAGGTGAAGACCTCCAATCTCAGCAAGACAGTTGTATATGTAAAGAAGGGAAAATACCCATAGTGCAGACCAATCTTAAAAAAACGTAACTTTTATAGGACTTAAAAATGTACACTTACAATAAAAACATTCAAATAATGCATATATCACAACACTGTGATGGAAGAGAGTATGCTCTGGACATCTGGCTCACCCCCCGCCTCCGGTTTGCAATTGATACGTGCGACGTTGCTATAATTAGCTCTCTGCCTCCTGAGCTCCCTCCGAGGCGTGCCGTCACGTCACTTCCGGTTGGTTGCGACACGTCACTTCCGGTTGTGAATTCTGGGTTTGCTGTCTCTGTCCTTGCTTCTCTCCTCCTATGGGCGGATACCACTCTATGCGTTTCGCCAATCCGATGCGTGGCTTTGTCAGGAGTCCCCTCCCACATCACATCTTATTATACCCTACATAATTAGCATAAATGCAAAGCATCTGCTTCAATGGATCTACACTCATTGATAAATACGGAGATCATTTAACCTCTTCATCTTTGTTTAAAAAACATATACATTATAACAAAAAAATGGAATATTTAGTGAACAATTAGTTCCATAAAAACGGAATATTCCATAGACAAATGGAATAATGGATGCAGATAATCAAAACGGAATAATCAATATACGTAAAAAGCAATCAAAAAGGTTCTAGTTGGTATAATCTATTGCTTATATAATTCATTTTATGGACAGTGTGGAATTTTTAAAGGGGCAGACTAACAGAAAAATAAAAAAATATATAAAAAAATGTATATTCCAAAAATAGAGTGTGTGTATATATATATATATATATATATATATATATATATATATATATATATATATATATATATATATATATATATATGTTTTGTCAGCAGAGGATGTGAAATCATTGCGCTTTCATCTTTGTACTATCCATGGAGTACCTTTTACTCGTTTATCTTATTGGACTCCCCCCTTTTTTGTATGAGAATCCCCCTTTTTCTAAAGAATTTTTAATGATTCTAAAAATGTGTGTGTATATATATATATATATATATATATATATATATATATACACACACATTTTTAGAATCATTAAAAATTCTTTAGAAAAAGGGGATTCTAATACAAAAAGGGGGATTCTCATACAAAAAAGGGGGGAGTCCAATAAGATAAACGAGTAAAAGGTACTCCATGGATAGTACAAAGATGAAAGCGCAATGATTTCACATCCTCTGCTGACAAAACATCAATACAGAAATACAAATACAAATCTAAGGGATACATAGAGGGGTGGTCTTTTTTGTTATAATGTATATGTTTTTTAAACAAAGATGAAGAGGTTAAATGATCTCCGTATTTATCAATGAATGTAGACCCATTGAAGCAGATGCTTCGCATTTATGCTAATTATGTAGGGTATAATAAGATGTGATGTGGGAGGGGACTCCTGACGAAGCCACACGTCGGATTGGCGAAACGCGTAGAGTGGTATCCGCCCATAGGAGGAGAGAAGCAAGGACAGAGACAGCAAGCCCAGAATTCACAACCGGAAGTGACGTGTCGCAACCAACCGGAAGTGACGTGACGGCACGCCTCGGAGGGAGCTCAGGAGGCAGAGAGCTAATTATAGCAATGTCGCACGTATCGATTGCAAACCGGAGGCGGGGGGTGAGCCAGATGTCCAGAGCATACTCTCTTCCATCACAGTGTTGTGATATATGCATTATTTGAATGTTTTTATTGTAAGTGTACATTTTTAAGTCCTATAAAAGTTACGTTTTTTTAAGATTGGTCTGCACTATGGGTATTTTCCCTTCTTTACATACTGCACCGACACACTTTATTCGAGCAAATACCCAGTATGTACCTGGCAGATACCTGGAATGCGCCGCTCCTCACCTCTGACAAGCCCCGTTGCGTTTGCCTTCCCAGCCTGGGTTCATGCCTGGCTGACGGGCGGCTGATCTGTTAAATGATAATGATTAGGATTTAATAGGCTGCAATGCTTCGCGTGTCTACCAGATGGCATAAATTCATGAATTGTAATGCAGTATATATATATATATACTGTGCAGTATTGCAGCCAGCGGGAATAAAATGCTTCAATCCCTGCCTGGAAAATACCTCAATGCACTCGGGCAGAAAACAGTCACAAACCTCAATACACCCGGGTATACCCGAATTCGTGGGACTAGCCGAGCTCGAATAAAGTGTGTCGCCAGTGTATACAATGTCTTGCTGAGATTGGAGGTCTTCACCTTAACCGCAACAGAAGTTCTTCCCGTTCAGGAATTGTTCACAATTGCCCATTTTACATCTACATCCTGTGAGTAGGCTGCACATACGAGCCAAGACACAATATACAGCGAACTCACAATTTATCTTAATGTCTACACTTATATTGTTTTTGTTTTATTTCCCTTATAATAGTTTGATAAACTATAGTTTATTTTTAAAACATCTTTCCACTTTCTAGCTGGGACTGCTTGCATGTGCACCCTCTGTTTTATATAGTGATAGAGACTAAAAAGAGACTACTTTCAATTGTACTGTTTGACTATATTTTCATTTTGTTATGTATAGGCAACAATATTGACAATAGAAAAAATACACCCAAACCTAAGAGAATGGACAGTTCTACATGCCTCTATCCTGTGGGGCCAGAAAAAGGAGTTGAATATTTCTTTGCATCCGATGCGAGGTAATTTCAACTTTGACATTAATTAAGATTTTTTTTCCCCAGTGGAATATCATGTAAGAAGCATGTCTTTTTGTTATTATCCTTCCTGATAAGCAGCCGCTTTCCAAAAACATACAGTATTTCTCTTTCAGCATTGTATAATACACCTACATTTATTTTTAATCAATTTTAAAGCTTTTATTTTAAAGCTTTTATTATGATGTTCATAGTGCTCGTGAGTTGCCATTATTTTATTCAATATTTACTTGTGACCAAATTAATAAGTGAAGACCAAATTAAGGGATCGCACATTTATTTAACTTTTTGTGTTTTTCAAATACCTGTTGATTTCATTTTTGCAGTGCTATAATTGAACACACGAACAGGGTCATTTTTCTTGAGGATGACGATGTAGCATCTGTTGCAGATGGAAAACTTTCCATCCACCGCATTAAACGTTCAACAGGTGATGACCCTTCACGTGCAATCCAGACGTTGCAGATGGAATTGCAGCAAATTATGAAAGGTGAGCTGTGATGAAAAGGTAGGACACAATAAAGCTATCAAACATTGTATTTGAAATGCGCTAATGGCCTTTAGTCAGGTATGGAATCACATTTGAGGTTCATAAGATTAATTTTAGTTCCAGAGCAAAATTTGCAGTAGCCTTCTGAGAATCAAAAAGTGAACTTAAGGGCGGACAAAGATTTGTGGGAGGTGTTCTCGTTTGATTCAAAAACATATTTGTGAATTGCAAAAGAGAATCACAAATTTGTGAAAGCAAACTTTGCAAATTAGCTTAATATAACCTGTGAAGTACAACTAGTGAGACATGCTGACCTGACTCACATGTGCCTTTCTTCAGAATGCTATTAATTAATCAAGTTTCCGTTTAGACCACCTTGCTCACATGATCGAAATTAATCAAGGTCAATCATTTTAAAATAAAAATACAAATATATAAATATTATGGGAGACGCAAGCCAAAATGTTATCCTTTGTTAACTGCAAAATATTACGCACATTGAGTTCAACAATAGAAAACACTTTAAGCTAACATTTTGTGTTTCCATTACTAGGCAATTTCAGCGCTTTCATGCAGAAGGAAATCTTCGAGCAGCCAGAATCTGTTGTAAATACCATGAGAGGAAGAGTGAATTATGAGACCAATACAGGTACATAATGTTTTCCCTTGTTTCTATGTAGATTAACAGTCCGCACAGATTGCCATTTGTTTGCATTTTGTACTTGCGTTAATAGATCTATTTTTAACTTTTCCAACGCTGTTTTTTTTTTTTTTTTTTTTTTTTTTAAATAATTGAATGCTCTGTTCAGGAGATATAAACTTTTTTGAAATATTAAGTGTCCTTAAAATGGAGCTCTCCCCAGTGCCCGGTGCAATCTATACATTACCATGGTAACTTCAGGAGCTCTAGAGATGAGTAAAATCCTGATTTTTTTTTACCACATCACTGAATTTTTTTAATTTTTTTTTTACAAACATAAAAAAAAAAAGGGCATGATCAGGGGGGCAAGATACTAACATTATGTGTTAAACTCATGTAGGGTTCTGATGGGGGAGGAGGGATTTCTGATTTGAATGCTATATTAAATATGCTCTGAAAAGGTGGATTTGAAAAATAAATTGTGCAAAAAATGCCGAATCCCTATTCTCGAAGTCAATAAAAGATAAACCAATACTGAAACCAGCTCCGAATAATTTTTTTCAATGTTTATTTTTAGCCAAATGACAGTTCACCATTAAAAGCAACCGGATTTGATAAAGTACAGTATGGTCAGGTCCCGGCTGCCTGCTTGTGCTGCAAGGACAAGAGCCGCCCCTCAATGGGGCCGGTCCCACTACAAGGGGTGTCTGCCAAGCTGCACGGCCAGTTTCTCCTTAAGACAGGAAAATTGAGCTTAATACTGGCCTCTGTAACCGCTGCGCCCCACCCCCCCCCCCCCCAAAAAAAATCTTGTGCGCCCTCTGTTTGTGCTCCCCTGCCCTATGCTGCAGCTGTGACTGGCAAGGCGTACACAGTGCTGTACATAGAATCCTTTAAAAAAAAAGTCCCTGTCCTGAAGTGTTGGGATTTGAACCAGGCTGCTTGAAAATCTGTCATTTATTTTCACTATAAATGCCTTTACTCACTGAGCCACTGTTAGAGATTTTGCAGAGTACCCGTGGACTTTTATACTTCCTAAAACACTGCCATATATAACGAATGGAGAGATATCTGTAAACACACTGTAAACAAGGTTGCAGGCCATGCCTGAGTCCTTTGTCCTCTGTCCACTAAAAATAATTCCCTCATAGTTACATTGTAATATAATCAGTCGGGGGGGGGGGGATTGTGATTTGAGGAGCACTACATAACATAGATAGTGTGTGAATCTGCTTTATACATGCTTTCTCTGCTGACTCAACAAATATACGAAATTGTGTTTCAACAATCAGAATTAAAAAAATAATAATTAAAAAAACAAAGTTAATGCCACACATGTAAACTTGGTGTTACAGAGATTGTGTTTTAACTTAAACTTCTGGCAGTGATAGGCTAGTATACTAGCAGAGAGTAGAGAAATGTCAGATAGTACTTTCTGTATGCCAATCAGTTTAACCAACCCTGGTGGAGTTAAAACAACTGGAACCTTTTTGGTTTGTATATTAGCAGAGAGTAGATGGTTGTTGTATGCCAACAATTTTACCCAATACAGGTATACCCCACATTAACATACGCAATGGGACCGGAGCATGTATGTAAAGCGAAAATGTACTTAAAGTGAAGCACTCCCTTTTTCCCACTTATCGATGCATGTACTGTACTGCAATCGTCATATAGATGCATAACTGATGTAAATAACGCATTTGTAACAGGCTCAATAGTCTCCCCGCTTGCGCACAGCTTCGGTACAGGTAGGGAGCCGGTATTGCTGTTCAGGACGTGCTGACAGGCGCATGCGTGAGCTGGCGTTTGCCTATTGAGCGAGATGTACTTACTCGCGAGTGTACTTAAAGTGAGTGTACTTAAACCGGGGTATGCCTGTACTTGGTTTTTTTTTTTCTTTCAACTTTGTCTTTATTTGTTTTTTGTGCATACAATCATGAGCAAACAGGATGTTGCAAACTGTTCATAGTATACACCAAACTATCTAGGACAAACTACATAAAACAAACACATGATGGGGAGACAACAGGACAAGACATCGACATACCAACGACAACATAGGAGAGAAAGGGGGAGGGGAAGGCGGGGAGGGAAAGGGGGGGGGTAAGGGATCGGCGAAGAATAATCACTTTTATCGTGTCCTCCGGTACTGTGCTTCTTTGCTGCTAGCGCTTTGCCCGTCACCACCTCACAGAGGTCTCAGGAGTAGTTCCACTTCAACTTTCTGTTTGTATTGGTTTAGTGTATCACTAAGCCCCGGGGGAGTCCCTTCCGTCCGTCCGTCATATCTAGCTCCCAGCCACCCATCCAAGGAGAACTCACCTAAATCTATTAAAGCCATATCGTGGCACCATTCACCCCCTGAATATCAGTCTGAGCCAGCCATAATGACCAGACCTTTTCGAATTTATCACCCGAATCGTTAACTAAGCTCGTTAACTTCTCCATTCGGCATATGAACCAAATTCTGTTTCTGATTTTATCTATAGAAGGAATCGCATTCTGATTCCACAATGCTGCGGTCTCACACCTCATAGCTGTAGCAAAGTGTGCTATCAGCTTGTTACCTGATCTAGATACATCATTGGTAGGTTTGCCTAATAAAAATAGCCACAGGTCCAGCTGAATTTTGAGCCCCAAGAAGATCCGCTGCAGCCAATCTCGGATCGGGGTCCAGACCGGCACTATTTTCGGGCAAGACCACAGCATGTGAACCAAATCCCCCTGTTCCCCGCACTGCCTAGGGCAGAGCGGGGAAGAGCCCGGGACGAATTTCGCCAATGTAACTCGGGTGAGGTACCAGCGTAACAACACCTTATATGAGTTCTCCTTTAATGTCGTACAAATGGAGCTACTAGCTGCGGCTTTAAACACCGCAGACCAGTCCTCGTCCTCTAATGTGCTTTGTAGGTCCTCCTCCCACTGAACCATAAAACGGGGTTTGGCTGTCTTGTCCGAGTCAGTATTAATCACCCTTCTGTATATGGCAGAGATCAGTCCCCGCGTGTCTGCACCACGCACGCAGAGCTGTTCAAAATTCGTTAACGGTGGCCTCACCGGGTGTGCGTTGTAGTATGCCCGAACCTGGAGGTACCTCATAAATTCAGTATTGGGTATGTCTGTTTCCGACCGTAATAGCTCAAAAGATTTAATCTTTCCACTACCCTCCAGGTCCTTCAATCGCCTAATCCCCAATTTGCGCCATAACGGAAAGCTCTTGTTTGATAAACCAGGAACAAAATCTGGATTGCCATATAGGGGAGCCATCAGTGTGTGTTTGGAGGTTATCGAGCGATTACCTTTAGCAGCCTCCCAAACCGAGAGTGAGTTGAGAACAGAGGTCAGCGGAACGAGAACATCCTTTACCCGTGTCCTCGGGTACCAGATCAGGTCCTTGAGCTCCAGCGGGGCGCACATCTCCCTCTCCAGCGCCAACCCAATACTTGTTTTAAAGTAAAAGTGTTTAAACAACCGGAAATTATTTGATAATATACAAGCAGAGAGTAGTGAAAGTTGAGATGGTGTTTTCTGTATGCCCACCACCGGTGTTATGTAACTTTTAAAGCAACTGGAAATGATTGGCTGGTACACTAGCAGATCTTTTTCTCTCTGGGGCACATTTATGAAGTAGCGATACAGTTATCGCACCTGTGCCGATGTCAACTCCCACTAACCTCAATGTCCAATAACCCGTCCTGGCTCTCGATTTTCTCCCTCTGTCTTCTCCCCAGCTATAGCCTTTTTTTAGGTCTGGAGTAACATCAAGTTTATCTATGACTTAATTAACATAACAGTAAATCATGGCGTTAACCTTAAACTTTTGTAGATATGCGATATTAGGGTAACCCCACGATTGCACATCAATACTATCAGCAACGACCATTATAGTTAATGCTAGCGTTAAATGATTGGCCTTAGATATGTGGTGAGACGTGACATTAAGGCACTTAACGGATCTTTCTGGGTCTTGGCCTAAGAATGATAAAATAACATATGCAGATACATAACAAATAGGTTTTTTATTTTAATTTGCTTAGTTCTGCTGGGAGGTCTGAAGGATCACATGAAAGAATTTAAAAGATGCAGACGACTGATCCTGATTGGCTGTGGAACGAGTTATCATGCTGCCATTGCTGTAAGTTACTATTAATAATAACAAAAACATTTAACAGCTTTATGGAATAATACTAGAAAGAAGTGTATATTGTATATATCTATATTACCAAGATACTAAACTGTGAGTGACATGAATAGATGTTCAAAACACTAAAATGGATTGATCTGATTCATTTAACACCTTAGAAACAGCATAATGCACTTGGTACATCTAAGAAAAAGTTTGTGCATATGCAGATGTAGCCTGACTTATGTTTTTTTTTTCTGCAGGGGAAGCCGCAGCTTCTCCCGGCAGTAGGGGGAATACTCGCAGAGGGTGGTCCCATTCAGAAGTAATGGACCACCCGCAGCAATGCGCCACAAGGCTGCATTCTTTTTGCTTTTAAAGCAGCGGCTTCAGTAAAACTTAAGTCCGGCTATCTATACATGTAAAGTCATTCCTTTTAAACTTTTTGAAGAATTTTTTGTAGTACATTATCTCTTTTTGTACTTTATTCATGTCTAACTATTTTTGTAAGATAGTCTAAGGCTGTGTAGTGATAACAGGTATTCTATTTGCATAACAGAAATGAGACTTTAGCCTAGATGCACTAGACTTTTTTTAAATTGTCAATAGTATTTTGTGCTATGAAAAAACACCATACTTTATCCAACTCAACCGCAGGTTGCTTTCTGGTGTTAATGCAGGAGATACGCAATAGTCACTATCTAAATTTCCAGAATAATGCGGAAAATACACATGCAAATACAATACGTCTACTGTAGTAGACATTAATTAGTATCCTATACCTATTTCAATGCACTGCCATCATGCCCACATCAAACCATCCCCATCATTGATTGAACTCAGTTGCTCAAGTACTCCTCTTCCTTTTTTTCTTAAATGGAAACCATCTGCACGTGTCCTCTTTCTACAACTACAAGTAACTGGGGATAAAACTTTTATTTTTTCATTTATTTACCTTTGGGCAATCTAGGCTTTAGTTTTCTACTGCAACATTGACAACATGTTATAGCTTCTAATTAGCTAATTATTAATTTGCCTCTTTAAAATGTCAAATGAACATTTGGATTATAAATGCTTCAAGCACATTAGCATTCTTTATCTATACATAAAATGTAACCTATAGAAGTTCAGTGATTGAATACTTGTGAAAAAAAAGTTTATTTTTTGGTGCTGAGTAAATGTGTTAAACCTAATTCAGTTTTGAAAGTTAGGATGAGTTAAATATTATCAACTCCAAATGCTGAGCTACGGCTAAGCATAAATGTCTTTCGTCAATCTGGCCTTCCTTATGTTTTAGAAGACATACAACTTTTAGCAAATACTAAATATAATTTTTTTTTCTTAGACTCGTCAAGTGCTAGAAGAACTCACTGAACTACCTGTGATGGTAGAGCTTGCAAGTGATTTTCTAGACAGAAATACTCCTGTCTTCAGAGATGATGTGTGTTTTTTTATAAGTCAGTCAGGTGAGTAGAGATGTCTGATTATTTTTTTTAACTGCAAACTTCGGCAAAAAATTGTCAAGCATTAAAAATCTATACATTGCAAATTACAACACATAAGCAGATTGCATAACTGTTTTTCAAGCATGTTTATTCAAGTGGAGTGAGATGCAGTCTGTATAGACAGACGCTGTAGGTTTACAGTCGGGTAGGAGCTGGCAGTAAAATCAGTGTGAACTGTTCCTTTATTAAAATAGTGAAACATTGCACTTCTATTTTTAACTACATTATATAAATATCTTATTTCTCCACGATAAATATCTTTAAAAAAAAAAAAAAGGTTGGCCATCTTTTTAGAAAGGAAAGTTAAACAGGGATACCGTATACCAAATAAGTAAACATAGGAAGGATGTTGATCCAGGGAGAAATCTGATTGCCATTATCTGGAGTCAGGAAGGAATTTATTTTCCCCCTTATGAGATATCATTGGATGATATTTCACTGGGGTTTACTGTAGATACAAATATAGGAGAAGTATCTGTTGTCTAAATCTAGCATAGTTTGAACGTGATGGATAACTACTATGTAACTATAAAAATAATGTGTTAACATAATTGACTTGCCTGCTTTTATTATTTGCACTGAATTTGGAATTTTGCCTTTTTGTAGGTGAAACTGCAGACACTCTCATGGCATTAAGATATTGCAAGGACCGTGGTGCATTAACCTGCGGCATTACTAATACAGTTGGAAGTTCAATATCAAGAGAGACAGACTGTGGAGTGCACATTAATGCAGGTCCTGAGATCGGTGTGGCCAGCACAAAGGTACTATACTGTATTTTATGCCTGGGCCATAAGTGTAAGGCCATGATTAGTAAGAGGTGTAATGTCACAAATCTTCTTGTGCTGGAAAACATCTTGTAAGGAAAGAATCAGCCCCATTTTCATAATTCAACAAAATTAGGGAGGAAAAGAGTACCATCGAAGGGGTAAGAGTGCCATATGAGTGGGAGGGGGATGAGTGGAAGGTGAGGGAATAAGTGGGGTAGGAAAAGTATCGTTGAAGGGCTGAATGAGTTAAGTGCTTAATTGATTACTTGCTAAGCAAGTTAGAGAGGAAAGTGAGATTTGTGACGGGCAACCGCTAGGGGCCGCTGGACTTCCCCATTCGAGCATTGCACCAGTACAAAGAGCCACATTTGATTTTCTCTCCAGTGGTGCTCACAACCCATGCCCCCTCCCCCAATACCCACAAGCTGGACGAGACTGCAGACTCAGGGCCCAGGCACCACCCAGCCACCATCCACCAAGAATCAGATAGATATACTTGTCTCCTGGCTTGGTGATCATCTCCAGTGGCACATCTCACTGGCACTACCTTCTCCCTCTCTTTTCTGTGCCCTATAAATGCAGCTGCAGAGGCCAGAAAAGGAGGAGGCTGCATGTTGGGGATGCACCACCACTCAAAATGGTCTAGCGGTCTCATGTTTGACTACCCTTGCTTGCAGTATTATTACCAATAAGCTACTCCTCCAGCCCATGACCAGAAAAGCATGTATGTTGTCTACTTATAAATTAACAAGTATATAACTCCAATATTTTTTTTTCTATTGTATCCTAGGCTTATACTAGCCAGTTCATCTCTTTAGTAATGTTCGGCCTAATGATGTCTGAAGACCGCATTTCAATGCAAGAAAGGAGACAGGAAATTATAAGTGGTCTTAAATTTTTGCCTAGTAAGTTGGTTATGATTATTTTCTTTGTTTAAGGAAAAATAAATTCAATTGGACAAATGTGAATATTTGAATTATGTCTTTAGCTTATAGTCACCATTTGTCAATTAATCTCAATATATTGGAGATTCTGTTTCACTATATGTACAAATTGAAAACAGTAACACATTAATGTTTTTCTAAATTCTCTAATTCTTTTGCATAATTTTGTTAGATATGATTAAAGAAGTTTTAACTTTGGACAAGACAATTAATGATTTGGCCCATGAGCTCTACAAACAAAGATCTCTTCTAGTCATGGGACGCGGTTTTAATTATGCTACATGCTTGGAAGGAGCACTTGTAAGTAATAAATAATATTTCAAATCCAGCAGTTTGCAGTTTTTTTTGTTATAGATATTTCCACGTTCTATGTACATCAGTTAGCAAGCCTCAAAACTAGTCCACATATGTTAGTGTATCAGCCCAATTTCTGTAAATCCACAAAATGATCACGTAGCGCTGCCGTTGTCATGGCAACGTGGCGCCGTTTGACGCCACATTGCCATATTGACAGCAGTTGCAGGGGGAGATGCCGGGAGATGCTGCCTCCTTTGCCACCACCCGGAGGTTTACAAGGTAAATCCGTGGCCTAAACCTGTACTCTCCGGGTCAAACCAGAGTGGTGGCAACCCTGGGTGTGGCACAGAATTCATTGAGTTTTTAATGCTTTATTGCCAAGTTACTTGATGGTGCACTACCTCTTAGAACCAAAGGAATTAATGACAGGGACTGTCTTTTGGATTTAAAATTGAGTAATTAACACGATCTTTGCACATAGCAGATACGTGTAAGTATTTTTTAATTATTGTTTTAAGTTGCTTTGTGGACATGGTAATCTGCATCTTTGGAGGGGTTTCACTTTGTTTATTCACTAGTCTAAAACTATAATTTACAAAGTAAAATATCAGTTTTTACCATTAACAAGAGATATACAGTATGTTCCTTTTTTTTTTTGTAGAAAATTAAAGAGATCACATACATGCATTCTGAAGGAATTCTGGCTGGTGAACTGAAGCATGGACCATTGGCTCTGATAGATAAACAAATGCCTGTTATCATGGTTATTATGAAAGATCCCTGTTTTAATAAATGCCAGAATGCTCTCCAACAAGTTGTTGCTCGCAAGGTATGCCATTTTAATCATTTATTTTTTTTATGTATGACAAATATTTATTTACAGGTGTAGCAATTATTACTTCTACCGGCGCATTATGTTGAGATCTCAGAATAACTGCCATTGTATCCTATGAAAACTATGTGATATTCTGCACTATAAAGCGTTATTGTGCATAATCATTACAGTAGCTGTAGTAAGACTCTTCATCTGTATTATATTTCTTCACGTGAGCTGTTATTATACAAAATACTTAAGGATATACAAAGCACCAGAAAAAGATTTTATCATAGCAAAAAAATCCTGTTATTATCTTCCTGTATGGGCCCAGTGCAAGGTTTAAATAAGACGTTGACTAACCCCATCAAACAGTTTGAGCTCAGCCTAAACTAAATAATTTAATATTGTTTAATGCAAATTAGCTTGGTCACAAAAAAGTAGACAACATATTGTACAGTAATGGGTTCTTGTTGCTATCAACAAAAGTAACATTTTTGAATATCTTTAACATTGTTTATTACAAAACAAACTACATAAACAGAAAATACTATGCAAGCCATGTAAAATTTGTCAGATCAGGAAAACAGCTTATTTTCAAGAAAGGAGAACGTGAAGTAGCAGTACCACTTTCATTAATGTTGATGTTGTTCAGCATCAGGTGCTAAGGGCTAAATCCACAACGCCCTGTTAAGTGACTTAAGGGGATGTAAATCTAACTTAATGTCACTATAAGCCTTAATGTATATCTTAAAAGGACAATGTTACATTACACTCTATTTTCTCCCATAAAGAGAATGGAGTTAACTATAAAGGACGTTCTAAAGAGACAATACTCTAATATCTCATATACACTAAAGTTAACATGGGTACTTAACTTTACATAATACCTAAACTTGGAGATCCTGAAAATGGGGTTTTGCTGGAGAGGAGAGCAAGAGAGAATAGAGCAAGGGAGATGAAGAGAAGAGGGAAAGGGGGGGGGGGAGAAACATGGAGAGACCCATTGTGTAGAGCGAACATTGACTTATATATCTCTTAAAATGCTCCTTTATACAACATGTAGAGATACCCGTGAACACACCTAGATACCTTGTAAATATGCCAATTTAAATCATTTGAATATACTTTGTATATTCAAATACATATCCTGACTACAAATAAGAGGAGACAAATATATCATCAAACAAACTTGTTTTTTTTCTTATGACGTTTTCTTTTGTTTTTAAAAAAAATCTTATTTAATAACTTTTTGAACTATTACATTTAACTTTTGAGTCCTCTTATATATTATTGTATTTTCTTTAGTTTATGCATCAAGTGTATGAAAGTAGCTATCAAATGTGATATATTTTAATCGTGTTGATCTACAACCTTATTTTTATATTGATGCAGATTTTTCTTTTAAGGCACTAATGATACCTTATGGCAATAAACACATATTATTCAAGTTACAATATATAACTTCTCAACTATTTCGATTGCTCTATGTGACAGTGACCAAATTGTTTACCACCCCAAGAAGGGCACAATTGTAACGAAGGGTGCCATTTAATCAGTCTTCCTCATGCAAAACTGGGGCACAAAGTTGAGCAAAAGATATCACCAGGTTTATCCAGGAAAAAAATCCCATTAAAAGTAAACGAGAGTCTTTTTCCTTAATTAAATCTGGTGGTATTTTTTGTTCCTATATTTGCACCCAAAAGACTTTAATACATAACCTCCTGATAGGGGGGGAGGATTCATGAATCTCTGATTAGAGATATCGGATCTACTGTAAATCGACATTGACTGCTATTCAAGTCAATGAATGCAACTTTGTGAATCCTTGCATATGTTTTCATAGAGATACTAAAGACTGTGGAGCTGGAATAGTTAATCTGCTACATAAACTGTGGAATTACAACACCCCTAAATTATGTTAATGTACTTATTTCAGGGATGTCCTATCATTCTCTGTTCAAAAGATGATACTGAAAGTAAGAAACTTGCCTACAAAACTATTGAGTTGCCACATACAGTTGATTGTTTGCAGGGAATCTTGAGTGTAATTCCACTGCAATTGCTTTCATTCCACCTGGCAGTTCTCAGAGGATATGATGTAAGTTGCATAACTTTTACCTTTAATACTTAAAAATATATATATATTTTTTATGTGTACATACATACATACATACATACATACAATGATCTTGGGTGCTTTAGCTGAAATTATTCCACTAAAAATTACATGGTTACATAGATGAAGCTGAAAAAAAAAAAGTCAGTCTTAGGCTGTGTTTATAGTGCCGGCGACGCTCAAAGACAACTCTCAAAGCATGAGTGCAGGGTGTCCAGCCTAATTTTGCAAGCGGGGGGCATGGATCAGGGACGTGTGTGTGTGTGTGTGGCTGTGGCTGTGGCTGTGTTCTGTGTGCACTTACCTAAGCTGAGCGTGCGTCAATCGCAGATTTTTTTGGTCTCTCCGAGCTTGGGAGATCGTATGTGCCCCTGCGCCACGTGAGGGTGAACGGGCTGATTCACACTCACAGAAGAGAAGGCGTCAAGTGCTGAGCGTCAAGTGCGCTCAGCACCAGCAGGGACGGAGCCTAATTGACATGGCCCTATGAAGTAGTGACTACGGCATGGCTTTTAAGCTAGTCTTTCTAGGAGAGATTGGGTAGGCAGGGGAACTGAAGAGGCTCACTCCCTCCATTCAGTGCTGCCACAATCACTTCACCGCTAAGTTAAGCCGGGTGCAACAGCCCCTCTGGCACACAAATGGTTAAAACTCAAACATTTCTATCTGTACAACTATTAGACAATATGGGAGAGGGACAAAGCCTCAATAACAAGTGGTGACTGTCAAACAAACAAATCAACTTCAAATAAAAATAACACTTATGGGTACATTTGCATGTCTCAGACCCTGTCCTTTTTACCCACGATAATTATGTTAATGTCTTATGTAAATATAATATAATATGCCATCTCTCTGTTAGATGTCTAGAATTTTAAAAAGAACTGCGGCTGTATTCTACACAGCAATGCTTATTTTTAGGATTACGATTATTACTAAAATAATTCCACAAAAAAGGAGGATAACATTTGTTGTACTCAGTGGTGTAACTACGCCTTAAGAGGCCCCCGGGTGATGTCATGTGTCGCCATGACATCATGGAGGAGAGCTGCACTGCCCTCTCCCCCCTGGGAATCAGTTTCATTGCTGTGGGGAAGAGCATGGGGCCTCTGTAACCGCTTGTGGGGTAGGGGGGAGGTCAACATGAGTCTGGAGGGGGGTCCTGACTCCATTCGGCACCGAGAACCCTGAGGCTGGATACATCTTGCTTTTGATCTCTGATATACAATACAATTAAAATCAGGATAGGCAATACATAGGCATATCGAAGTTCAACTGGAATTACCACAAACCGTTCTTGATTAAATTATGATTTAAAATGGTTCTTACTATGTACTGTACCTAGTTAAAGCAAATATATACTAATTTTATTATTTATTTCAGGTTGATTTTCCAAGGAACCTGGCCAAATCTGTTACAGTGGAATGAATATGCATACACTAATGAATACTGTTCTGTTGATACATCTCTCTAGTTAAAATATTTTTTTAGAATGGATTTTGTTATTTGAAAAAATACAGTTCGATTTTTATAGATTTTTTTTTTTTTAACTCAGCGATTTATGTGCCTTATACCCAAGTGCTTATGCCTTGGCAAACGCTGTTGATTTATATACTTAAATTGCCAAAGAAGAAAAATAATTGTTTACATTTTCTATACAGATTTAACTCATATTCTATTGTGCAATATATGTATACTCTTCTATTCAGAATAACTGTGAACACTTTTTATAATCAACTATTTCTTTTAAAAATATATTTTACGTATATTTATAAATGTATAGAAGAGCTTTTAAGTTATTTTAGGTTTTGTTTTTCTTTGCCATTTATATTCTGTAGTTGGGGTTTGGCCCTTCTTTGATAGCATGTTTCCCTCTTGTCTGTTTTATAGAGACTTGGTGAATTAAGTAAATGGTTATAGAAATGCATAGCAATACAGTAGTTTTCTCAGAGCTGCAAAATAGCAGGAATATTCATTATTGAAAGAAGATTCATAATCCTTTACAGAGAGGGTTGATTTATTTGAATAAAATAATGGAATGTTATGTGGGGATTGCATTTATTTGGGGATTGTACATGCCATTTAAATATGTTCTGTTACTATGCAATTATGTCAAATAAATTTTGTTTCTTACTTTTTGGTTTGTAGATTTTATAGGATAATTTTATATAAATAGGAATAGCATGCAATGTGAGTGTCTGTCTGTTTCAAAGAACTGTCTGATATATTTATTTATGCACTATAATCGCCATAAACTCAAAGTGCTTTTCGCTGCGAGAACAGCTGTTTTTCCACGAATTTGGATTTCGCTATATTGAAAACTCTCCTTGCATATCCATGGAGTGCGATATTCCATAAATGTCTAATTTCCACATTTTTTATAATGTGCTAGAATTCAATGAACTCTGTTAAATCCAATATTCTAAATTGGTTGGAAATATTGGAAAATGTATTTCACTACTTTAATGACGCTGATATTGCCTGATTAAAAGCGAGACTGGTTCATTAAATTATGTTGGGCAGGGACTCTCTAACACCATTTATTCAATTGTCTTTTTCATGCACTTGTCTAACTATTCCCTGTACGGTGTACCTAATTATGTACATTACTGTACATTAAGAGGAACTAATGCACTGACTGGGGAGTTGAAAAGCTGATGGCATTTAACCAAGCCAGGACATTGGCATAGGTTAACTGTATGTTTTGTATGATTTTTTCTTTTCCTCACATAAGTAATCTGTTCATCTGATTACCATATTGTCATCAACAAATCACCTCTCTCCCTGACAACCCGGTCTCCTCATAGATACTAATTGCCTGTGGCTGCCAGTCCGCCCCACTCAGCAATCCGGCCCACACCCCGCTTTCACTCAACAGGAAGGTCCGTGCTGCAACTCTGATTCTCAAAGCGTGAAAAAACACTGGGCATTACTTGTTATTAAAGAGTAAATCCAAGCCGTTTTTTTTCCCCCTCATTTTTTTTAAATACAGGATTGAAGGAGTGGGTCTCCAGAGTTGAACCCCATTCATTTCAGCTCCGGGGACCCCTGCTTCCAGAGATACTTACCTCCATCGTGGGTGATGGTAGCCAGCACAATAAGTCCCTTTTGTGTAGAGCTTTTTGGTGCCTGGGGTAGAGGGAGATAAAGTGGCATGCCGAAGGTCACAAGTAGCTGACAATGGGATTTGAACCAGGATCCACTGCTATAAAGGCAGTGTCAATTCTTTCAGTCAGTGCCTTTAGTCACAGAATGACACATACTGTATGCATACCAATATATATTAATAAAAAAATGGCTGCACTCCAAAATTTATAGAGCTTTCTACAGCAGCTCCATGCACGGTAAAATGGGTTACGGTTAGTATAGTCTTTAATCTCCCTGTCAAAACCGAAACGCCGGACTACCAGATTATATATGGCTCAATAAACTATATGGTTTCACTACAAATTGTGTCTAGTGCCAGAATCGCTTAGGAGATGAAAAACTATACTTGTATATATCCTTTTACTGCTATCCTGGTAGCTGCAGGCAGGCAAGTTATAGCTGTTGCGTCAATCCAATAGACCCGACCCTGACGAAGTCGCGTAAATGTGTCAAAGCGCTTTAAGCGATTTTGGGACCATGTTTTCATTGAAACTTCAAAGCTTCACTGCAGAGACGTCTTTTGGATCCATCTCCGATAGTTGCGCTTGCAGCTTTTCCTATGTTCAACCGAGCAGAGAGGCCAAACGATTACCTGTGAGTAAGAGACACTGAGCATGGATGTCACCATGGCTCACAACCTCAGCTCCTCCTGCCGGTTGTTTCACATTATCAATTACGCAAGACACTACACCTGGATGCGTTTGATGAGGGTTATATACAGGATTCAAGAGGATATCGCTTGCAACTAGTGACAGACAATACTTACAGAAGATCCCTACAAATTGCACTTAAAGTACATATGGTAAATAGAATAGGGTGATTCAATAATCACAGAATCATAATATTTCTAGAATGAGGAGTATCAATATATACTTCATATATACCACTAACAACAAATTTGTCATATAGCATTTTCCATATCTCCCACTTTCTACATTGAAAAATAAAGTTTTATCATAAAAAGGTAGGCTGAGGGGGGGTGCGACACTGGCAGGCTAATTCCCGTGGCCCCGGGCCCCATGGCTGCTGCCAGGGGCAGGAGGCTAGCGCGTGGAAGAGCTGGGTTGGTGGGCGTGGGGGAAGCTGGGTTGGCGGGCGTGGGCTCACCATGGCGCTACCCCCCCACAGACAGCAGGTCGGACACCCTGCTTCCCTGCACATGCACGCCGAGAACTCTGCGCATGCACATGGGGATCGCCGGCATTTTTTTTCCTGACACATATATGTATGTATGTATATGTGTGTGTGTGTATATATGTATATATATGTGTGTATATGTATATATATATGTATATATATATATATATGTGTGTGTGTATATGTGTGTATATGTGTGTGTGTATATATGTGTATATATATATATATATATCTATCTATATATATATATATCCCCATGTGCATGCGCAGAGGTCTCGGCGTGCAGGGAAGCAGGGTGTATATGTATATATATATATTAGGGTTGCCAGATGGCTTGTCCAAAAATACTGGACACAATGGTAAAAGTTGCGACCCCCTTCAATACATATAAAAAATACCCCTACACCCCCACAATACATATAAAATATAGCCCCACCTCCCCAATACATATAAAATATACCCCCACCACCCAAATACATATGAAATATACCCCCACATTGTACCTTACCTTATCTCCTGGCAGGATGCAGACAGCACTGGAACATGTCTCTGGGCTGCCGGGGTGTGGGCTCTGCCCCTGCTGTCCTCTGGTTGGCTATCCTCTCATCCAATCAAGGACAGCACACCAGTCCTCCTTGCTCTGCCTAGCCACCGTCCCGGCCCACCCTCTCACTGCCTCCGCCCAGCCCCCTCAGCACCAGCCACTAGCTCTTAACACCGCCCACCCTCTCACTGCCTCTGCCCGCCCTCTCAGCACAAGCCACTAGCGCTTGCCGCCACCCTCGCTACTGACCATGCCCGCCCTCGTGCTGCCACTGCCGCCGCAACAATGGTAACACCGGACACATAGGTGTACGGTATTACCTCCAATTTTATATCGGACAGGCAGCAGAATTACCGGCCTGTCCGGGTGAAAACCGGACACCTGGCAACCCTAGTGTGTATGTGTATGTAGCCCTCTTTCCCACTAGGGTAAGGAGTCTACAGGTGCTGGCTTTATCTATCCCAAACATCCGCCATGGGGAGCCCGGGGTGATACAACAATACAATTTGGTACAGCGCCTCCACCTGGGAGGGATCCCAACGTAATGGGAGTAGCCCCTCACAGGAACCACAATACTGATGTCCACACACAGTATATGATAAGAATAACCTTTTACTAAAGAACATGTAAATAATCAGTGATAACCGGATAATAACTCTACTGGTTACAGCTACCCCTTCGTCTCATGGGCCTTATCCCACCACCGTGTAACCCACACCATACCAGAGGAGCCCTCAGCACCCAACCACCCTGGTGTCCACAAGGATAACAGCCCCATCCTTGTATGTGGTCAGCGCTGCCACTATGGTGTATGTACTCTGTTGGTGCACATAGGAAATAGATACCTGCCGGGTGCTCCAGCACCCGGGCGCGCTGACTGAGGAAACAATGGGATCCGCCAATCCAGCAATGTCCTTCGCCTCCTTTTGGAGTGATATCCCGCTGGATTGTCCAACACGAAGATAGTCTCTAACTTCAGTTCTGGTGATCTGGTCCCAGACCACTGCTATCCAGTGCTGCGCAACGTCGCAGCTGTGTCCCTGGCATAAACAACTAGTAGGGCATTGTCCCTACCTAAGGGCCTGTCCCTGCTGCTGCCACACTGCTGCCACACTCTTACCAGGGGAGACGGGCCTAGGGGGATGTCTGGCCTAGTGCAGGAGTTACAGACCCCTTCACACCGACACCCTCCCTTGTCTGTGTCCCAGCTCCGACTGCCCTTCTGCTCTGAGCACGCCAAAACCTCTTCCTGGCTGCCTGCGATTCTGACAACACTATTGGCCGATTCGCGCCATGTGATTCGTAATCCCTTGCAGAGCCATCCCCTGTTTCAGTCGCGTGCGCCTAGGGTACTGCGCATGCGCAAACCGATAATGGCCGCCACTGACTCTTCTGCGCATGTGTGAGCACACACAACATGGCGGCGCCCTGCGGAGGGAGCCACCAGCTAGCCCGTCGCCACCTACATCTCCACCTCCCCGCAACATTCCCCGTGGCAGCGGAGATAAGGGTGGGCGGGGGGTGAAACGGAGGACCGGGGACCTGGCTACATCTATATATGTGTGTGTATATATATATATATATATATATATATATATATATATAATATGTGTGTGTATATGTGTATATATATATATATATATATATATATATATATACATACATACACACGCGCACACACACACACACACACATATATATTGTGGCAGGACAGCCTTGTGGTTGTGTCAGTAAGAGTCCACACAGTGTATTTCTAGCCTAAAAAACTCTTTAGTGGTTTTTTTTCCCACATGACACACAGTTATTTACATTGTTCCTTTAAGGCAAGACAAACCATCAACATAAAAGCTTACTCCACAGTAGGGAGGACAACTACACAAACTAACTGGCTGGATGGCCAGGCCAGTTTCAGTCCAAACACTACAAACTGTAGAGTACTGTATAAATAATAAATTGTCCTTAACTGAGGTGCTGGGAATCCATCTAGAACGTAACACCTTCAGACCAGACTGTTTTGCTCCATCAGCAGGGTTGTGGCTCAGGTCCCAGGCGGACCTGCATCCGGAAGGCCTGTAAAACCGTACCAACCACTATCCTTTCTGGTGGGAGAAAGGCTCTATGTCCTGACAAGGAAACAGGAGAAGCGGTGCACCGAGGAAAGGAGATGAGACCAAAAACGGCTATTTATTGAAAAAAAACAAAAAAAAACACATGGCTAGGTAACCTGTGACGCGTTTCATCCCGCAAAGGACTTTGTCAAAGAGTGAGTAGTAAAACGTCTGTGTGCTCCCCTATAAAGTACTAACTATACTGTGATAGGCTAATACCAAACAGATCTAAATGGCAACACCTCTAACACAGCTGAGTCTTTATGAATGAGGGTGCCATATAACCCATGCAGACATATTAGTACATAGAGGAAAAAGCAACACAGATGTAGCTAATACACAGACAGTTAACAGACATATATAACAAATATGACAAAATAGATACATAAGGAATGAATAAACAACTTATTGCAACAATACTGTAGAATAGAAAGGGGGGGTGATAGACAGCACTCTGACACAATGACTCAGCAAGGTTGCAGGGTGCACGGAACAGGAAGGGACCCTAATACCCTTCAGAAGTACTAACAATCCAAAAAATAGTACCAGCACTCTCTGTCTCGCAGCTACAGATATAAGCGAATACCAGAGTAGGGAAAATGAATAATTTAATGACACTAATAATAAACTGAAAAAATAGCAACAATAGCCAATACGCCAATGCAAGAATAAATATTATTCTTGCATTGGCGTATTGGCTATTGTTGCTATTTTTTCAGTTTATTATTAGTGTCATTAAATTATTCATTTTCCCTACACTGGTATTCGCTTATATCTGTAGCTGTGAGACAGAGAGTGCTGGTACTATTTTTTGGATTGTTAATACTGTAGAATAGTAACACCAGTTGTAGCAAATGAATAATATTTAAAAACCAACAAACAAGCAACGTGAATAAAAGCAAGGACACGAATTGATAAAGAGATGAATAAATAAGTCACATAAATAAATGTAATTAAGAATAAGATGATATAACAGTGATGAAAAACGAATGAAAATAATAAGGTAATAAAAATAATAATAAATATAACTGGATATAACCAGCCATAAATAATATTGAATAATAAAATAATGATAAATAAAATCAAATAAATAAAAGTAACATAATTACTCTAATATAAATAAATCCAACAACAATATATGTAAATAAATAATAGTCAATCATAGTATATAATCTTATCTCACATCCATATAACAGTGGAAAATTGTCAGAAAGACATACTGTAATAATAATAATAGCAATATATATAAAAATATAACCATAGAAAATTTGTATCATGGTATTCATTTGTAATATCTCAGAAAAGAGACATAGAGATGAAGAAGCAAAAAAGAAGAAAAACACACTGGATCAACCTAAAACATTAAATTACAATGAGGAAGAAGAAATATATATAATAATCATCACTCCTCATCTTTATTCAACTAAAAATGTTTCAGTTCCCAATCAGTACTTATACCATTAGGGTACAGTGTGTTCATAGTATAGATCCAGTGCATCTCTCTTATTTAAGACATTCAGTCTATCTCCACCTCTGGGATGACATGGAACATGTTCAATACCAACAAATGAAAAATTGGATATACCTCCTTGAGGACAAATAGAAAAATGATGAGAAACTGGATGTTTATCATCCTTCTTTTTAATAAGGCGTATGTGTTCCATGATTCATGACCGTAAGGGTCTCATAGTGTGTCCCACATATTTCTTATGGCAACCACATTGTAACACATATATACATATATTGTTATTGGATTTATTTATATTATTTAGAGTAAATATATGTTACTTTTATTTATTTGACTTTATCATTATTTTATTATTCAATATTATTTATGGCTGGTTATATCCAGTTATATTTATTATTATTATTTTTATTACCTTATTATTTTCATTCGTTTATCATCACTGTTATATCATCTTATTCTTAATTACATTTATTTATGTGACTTATTTATTCATCCCTTTATCAATTCGTGTTCTTGCTTTTATTTACGTTGCTTGTTTGTTGGTTTTTAAATATTATTCATTTGCTACAACTGGTGTTACTATTCTACAGTATTGTTGCAATAAGTTGTTTATTCATTCCTTATGTAGCTATTTTTTCATATTTGTTATATATGTGTAACGGGTATTCCACCCCACCCAATCGCAGATATAGTGTGGGTGCGGAGAACATACAGTGTTACCAGGTGTGGTGCGTTACCTGTTAGACTCATAGGAGGGCTTAGCTTCCACCACGGGGAACCTGTGGCAATTATATTAGGAGTAACCCTGTACTCGGTGCAGCGCCTCCACCTGCGATGGTTCCTATCAGAGCAGGAATTGTTCCTCGCAGGACACTTACAAATACTCAGCACACTTATGTAAACAATCAATGACTTTACTTGCATATCATAATCCTAAGCAGATACACATACTGTATATCAACAGGTGTCCCTCCCTAGAGGAGACACTGACTACTGCGTCTCGCAGGACGCTAACCCCCTATCACCGGGTGATCCCACCCCGTGTCCGGTAACCTAACACAATGTCCCGCACTCTACAGTGAAAGGATGTGGGTGACTGCGCAGTCCCTAACTAATGGAACTGTTGGTGCACTTGTAGAGTTAGAGTACCTGCCAAGCACTCCGGTGCTCGGATCTGCAACTGCTTCGAAAAGGATCAGACGAGCTCCTACACGATATCCCGGATCCACCCGCGTGGTGATCCTGTCAGGGGCGATCCCACCCTGAAGATAGTCCAGCTCTCTTAATGACAGAGACTTGAGCCCAAGTCTCTCAGCAGGAAACGCAGCGTCCGCGGTGTCCCTAACTAACAAATAGCTAATGGGGCAGAGCCCCTAACCTAGGGCCCTGTCCCTACAACACTCAGCTACTGTGACTCAGGGCTATCTGGGGCCTAGGGGACTGCTGGCCTAGTGCAGGGAGTCACTGACTCCTGCCCCCTACCTCCTTCCCCTAGCTGCTCCGGTCACCAACCAACTAACGTGCTGCAAGCCCGCGAAATGTATCAATCTCCTAGAAGGGAGATGCTGCAGCCCTATTGGCTCCCGGGGGTCATGTGTCTCTGCCCCTGTGCACCCTGGGGGTGGGCTGCCCTTCCCTGCGCATGCGCGACCTCTCTGTGTCCTCCCGCGCTATCAGACTCCTGCGCATGCGCAACAGTGCTAACAATGGCGGTGCCCTGCTCCACGAGCCGCCGAGACCCTTGCGACGTGACCGTGGCCCTAGCAACCCGGCCGCATCAATGGAGAGACGCGCTGTGCTCGCGCCCGCACCGACAGGGGACCTGGCTACATATGTCTGTTAACTGTCTGTGTATTAGCTACATCTGTGTTGCTTTTTCCTCTATGTACTAATATGTCTGCATGGGTTATATGGCACCCTCATTCATTAAGACTCAGCTGTGTTAGAGGTGTTGCCATTTAGATCTGTTTGGTATTAGCCTATCACAGTATAGTTAGTACTTTATAGGGGAGCACACAGACGTTTTACCACTCACTCTTTGACAAAGTGCCTTGCGGGATGAAACGCGTCAGAGCTTACCTAGCCATGTGATTTTTGTTCGTTTTTTTTTTCAATAAATAGCCGTTTTTGGTAGAGCTGCGTTTGGTCTCATCTCCTTTCCTCGGTGCACCACTTCTCCTCTTTCCTTGTGCTCATTACTCCAGCTGGTGGCACGTGGACTCTACGCACAGCTCCAGACACTTTCCCCAGTGAATCATCTCCTCTGCAGCGGGACACACTGGATGCAGCGTGACAGCAGGTATTCTGTGAGTGGAGTGGGCTGAGGGTGTCTTAGCATCAGCCAGGCTGTTCTTGTTTAGGATGGTCGGCGATTCTTAATGTCACCCGTTATCACCCCTCCCCCTAACCTGCTTTATTTGTCCGCCGGGCTCTAAAGTATGATTGCTTATTAAGTGCCTGCTTTGTGTGTCATCATGATTTATGGATTACCCACGCTCTCTAGCCCTTTAGCACTGGCTGTAGGATCATCATCCTGCATTTTCTCTGCCCTGACAGCTTACTGACCACCTTTTTAAACCCCTTTGCTGTCCAGAGTTCACCTGCCTTAGGCTAAGTTTATAGTGGCGTAGTGCTTGCTGATGCGCGCTGAGGCGAGCATAGCATATATTCAGAGACCCATTATATGTTATGGTGCCATTCTGAGTGAAAGCTTCCGCTTGCTTGCTCACGCTTGCTGAAGCTCGCTCAGCTTCCAGCTACAGGCAAATCTGTGTTTCTGTGCTTGCTGGAGAGGAGGTGCGGTCACGTGACTGCACAGCCTCCAATCAGAGCTCTGCTCATAAATGAGCTTAGACCCGAGAGCGGCCATTGTTCCCTGATCTGACTTTGATCTGACTGATCCTTACCCAATAAATACATTAAAAAACCAGCACTGTTTTTGCCCCCCCCCCCCAGCTCCGTTTTTGACCCCTACACCTCCGTTTTTGAACCCCCCCATCTCCGTTTTTGACCCCCCCACCTCCGTTTTTGACCCCCCATCTCTGTCTTTGACCCCCCCACCTCCGTTTTTGACCCCTCCAACACACACTGACACACACAGTGACAGACACACACACAGTGACAGACACACACACAGTGACAGACACACACACACTGACAGACACACACACAGTGACAGACACACACACAGTAACAGACACACAGACAGTGACAGACACACACAGTGACAGGCACACACAGTGACAGTGACAGACACACACACAGTGACAGACACATACTGACTTACACACACTCACACCTCCCCTTCCCCCCGCCCCTGCCTTCCCCCCGCCCCTGCCTTTCCCCCACACCCCTGCCTTCCCCCCGCCCCTGCCTTCTCCCCCACCCCTGCCTTCCCCTCACGCCGCCTCCCGTCTCCCGCCTCTGCCTTTCACCCACCCCCCGTCTCACACCCCTGCACCCCAAAGCCGCCGCCCGCACTCAGACACCTGCTGCCTCTCACCCACTCGACACACAAGCCGCCTCTCACCCACCTGACACACTCAACACACGCCTGCCGCCTCCCGCCCCTACGCACCGACATCACTGACCAGCCGCCACCCGCACTCACCAAGCACCCGCCGCCTCACACCCTAGCGAGACCCCCACCCACAGCCAGCACTCACTACCCACCCGCCACCCGTACTGAACACCCACCCGCCGCCTCACACCCGATCACACCCTAGCGGGACACACACCTCACATTTTACATCATTTATGTCACCAAAATATACATTGTACTGTGGTGTGTTTACAATAAATCATTTTTAAACAACATCGTATTACATTTTCTTCCATGTTTCTTTTCAACATTATTATACAACCTTTCCACAAAATAGTCAATCTATTGTTCCCCTATTTATACATAATACTACCTATTACGCATTTACATCCCGGGCAACGCTGGGTATATCAGCTAGTGATATATATATTTTGGATATATCTATATATACTATATATATCATACATATATATATACATACATACATATCCATCACACAGATCCCTGTCCCGCCTCCGCCCCACAAGCCCCGCCTACCAGAGCACACGCTCTGTCTGATGGGCAAGAACATGAAAAGCAGCCGCTTGGTAAAGCGAGAGGTGAGCATCAGCAAGCATCAGCGCTGGAGAGCACGGCCACTCCACTATAAACTCAGCCTTAATTAGATCCACCTGCAGCTAGCTTCTAGAGGAGTTTAACCTCCTGCATGTTGGAAAGCACACATACTGCACCTCACTCTAGCATAATAATAATTTTTGGTGCCTGAGGCACAGGGAGATAAAGTGATTTGCCCAAGGTCACAAGGAGCCCACACTGGGGATTGAACCAGGTTCCGCTACTCCAAACTCAGTGCCAGTCAGTGTCTTTACTCACTGAGCCACTCTTTCTACAGAATTCGTGTGTGTGTGTGTGTGTGTGTGTGTGTGTGTGTGTGTGTGTGTGTGTGTGTGTGTGTGTGTGTGTGTGTGTGTGTGTGTGTGTGTGTGTGTGTGTGTGTGTGTGTGTGTGTGTGTGTGTGTGTGTGTGTGTGTGTGTGTGTGTGTGTGTGTGTGTGTGTGTGTGTGTGTGTGTGTGTGTGTGTGTGTGATCTTACCTGATCCGCAGTCTAGGTACCTCATTCCCGCAATGTTATATGTTGGAGGGGAGGTGTTTCTTACCTGTCTTCTGGGTTAGGGGGGATTCCGATGTCTCCTGTGTGAAGCTTGAGTCAGATCTGGAAGTAAGCAGTATAGGTTATTTCGGTGTAGGTATAGGGCAGTTAAGATATACTGTATAGGGTAAGTAAGATATTCAGCTAAAGAGTGTGAGAGAGAGCGACAGAGAGAGAGAGAGAGAGAGAGAGAGAGAGAGAGAGAGAGAGAGAGAGCAAGAGCAGCACACAGAGAGAGAGCGAAACACAGAGAGAGAGAGAGCGACACACACAGAGAGAGAGCGACACACAGAGAGAGAGATAGCGACACACACAGAGAGAGAGAGCGACACAGAGAGAGAGAGCGACACACACAGAGAGAGAGAGAGCGACACACAGAGAGAGAGAGAGAGAGCGACACACACAGAGAGAGCGACACACAGAGAGAGAGAGAGCGACACACAGAGAGAGAGCGACACAGAGAGAGAGAGAGCGACACACAGAGAGAGAGCGACACAGAGAGAGAGAGAGCAACACACAGAAAGAGAGAGAGAGCGACACAGAGAGAGATAGAGAGTGACCCAGTCAGTCATCCTACCCCCTCACACACACTCACACTCTCTCACACACACACACACACACACACACATTCAGACACACTGACACACACACTGACACACACACACTGACACACACACACACTGACACACACACACACACACTCACTCACACGCACACCCTCACTCACACACACACCCTCTCACTCACACACACACCCTCTCACACATTCACACACACACTCTGACACACACACTATGACACACACACACACACACACACACACACACACACACTCTGACACACACATTCAGACACTCACACACTCTGACACTCACACCCTCTCACTCACACACACCCCCACACACACACTCTACAAGAAACGGAGCCCGGAGTCCCACTCACCAGAGGTATGTGGGTATCTGGGGCCTGCGGGCGACATCGAGGTCTGCGGGTGACATTGGGGGGCCTGCGGGGGACATCGTAGGGCCTGCGGGGGACATCGGGAGACATTGGGGTGCCTGTGGGGGACATCGGGAGACATTGTGGGGCCTGCGGGGGACATTGGGGGGCCTGCGGGGGAAATCGGGTGTATGTGGGGGCCTGCGGGGGACATCGGGCGACATTGGGGGGCCTGCGGGGGAAATGGAGTGTATGTGGGGCCATGCAGGGGACACCGGGGGGCCTGCGGGGGAAATTGAGTGTATTTGGGGGCATGCGGGGGACATCCGCACAGCCACACCAACTCCCCGATGGGAAACGTGGCCGGACGGTGACGCGCTGGATCCAGCAGCCAACTTTGCTTGCGCGCACCCCTCCCTCCCCCCTCTGACGGATGTCAGAGCAGTCAGCCTGCTTCACCGCTCCCATTACCCTGCCCGCGCGGGTGCCAAAGGAGCGTGGGACGGAGGGGAAGCTCCTCCCTTGCTCCTCCCGACCCAGGCAGCAAGCAGAGGGCAGAGGGGGAGGGGAGGGAGAGAGAGGCTGACCCAGAGCTGGCAGGGGGGGGGGAGGGAGAAAGAGGCTGACCCAGAGCTGGCAGAGGGGGGGAGGGAGAGAGAGGCTAACCCAGAGCTGGCAGGGGGGGGGGGAGGGAGAGAGAGGCCGACCCAGAGCTGCCAGCCGGCCCTCTTCACTGCGTCAGACCAATCAGGGACAGGGATTATTTATTTATTTATTTTTAAAAATTGAAAATTTTGGCGCGAGCAGGGAAATTAATAGAGCCACAGCACGGCTCGCCAGTGGCCTAAATCCACTCACCACGGGCGTGTGGTTATCATTAATTGTCAAACACTGTATATATATATATATATATATATATATATATATATATATATATATATATATATATATTCACAAACGTACCTCCTTTGTAGCACTGATGTCTAACAGGATAATACAAAGCATTATATTGCGTAATTCAGTCTTTTCTGCCTGTTTTATTTCATCCCAGTAGGGGACTGCAGCATTAACAGGTAAATATTGGGGCACTCAGCCATTGACATTCAGCAGTTAATTCTTACATTAGTGACACTTAATGTTTCAATCACCCTGTCACTTTAAGAAACGAAATCATAAAAATAACACCTATCCCTTTTAGGAAAACTAACTATACAGCAGCATATGCCTATCTAATTGTTGTTGGCCAACTAACCTGGTTCCCGAGTGTAACAGGGGACTTATCCCTGTTCACAAATGTGCCTCTAATCCAGCAGTGTGGTAGTTAACTGCTGGTAGCAAATTAACTAACACCACCTGCCTGATTAGAGGTGGTAGAAAAAGCCTGCTTTTGAGACAGGAAGTGACTCCTTAGCTCACTTGTGGGCTGAACTTTGGAGAACACAGATCTCTGGTGCTGACCTGTCTTGAGCTCTGTCAAGAAGAAACAGCAGAGCTGATTGCAAGACACCAAATAAGACTTCTAAACCTGGATGCTGATTTGCTGTGCAAGCACGGGTGCGGTTCCAGGAGAGCAGAGAAGCTTACTCTACAGCAGCTAACAGATAAGACTTTCATTCTAAAGAGACTTCTTATATCTGCTTATGTCATGCTATGTGTTTGGGGCTGGGAGACCTGCTTAACTAGGAGTTGTGAATTGCACCGGATTTCACTAGAAATACTCCCAAGTGAATTAAGCTTTGTTTCCCCTCCTCCCCTGTGTTTGGATGATTTCCTGATGAAAAGGCACAATAAAGCCTTATTATAATTTCACCTTATAAAAGCCTCCAATTGTGTACCTCTGTGAACGTCCGTCTACACCCAGCTTAAATAACGCACTCCCATTTACGGTTACTATATACTCAAGAATATCCACAATCTTTAGGCACAGAAAGGGCCACCAACAGAAATCATGGGGCCCAGGACAAATTAAAAGAGCAGGCCCCACCACCCTACCCCCCAAACCCATAGCTCACCTACCACAAAAATGTTTTTGTTAGCATGCAACTTTTACGTAACTGTTTTCTTGTTATTGTTAATACGGAAGAGGGTGTCTGACTGGGTGGGTGACTGGGTAGATGACTGCCTGGGTGGGTGACTGGGTGACTGACTGCCTGGGTGACTGACTGCCTGGGTGACTGACTGCCTGGGTGTGTGACTGACTTACTGCCTGGGTGAGTGACTGACTGGGTTACTGACTGGATGTGTGACTGACTGGGTGGGTGACTGGGCGACTGACTGCCTGGGTTGGTGACTGACTGACTGCCTGCCTGCCTGTGTGGGTAACTGACTGCCTGGGTGGGTGACTGTCTGGGTGGGTGACTGCCTGAGTGGGTAACTGAAGTGAAGAATAAGTGGAGAACACCTATTGGCCCTGATTCCTGTTTTTGACCAACGCTGGAAAGGAGGATAGTATCTATCTCAAACTGCACTTCCCAGAACTTAACTATTGCTGTGATGCTGCCTTTACAATTTATTTTTGCTGTGGCTTCACTTCTTCTCAAATTATACACTTCCTTCTACCAGGCTCATTATGTCTCTAACTCTATTCATATATCTCCATCTCTCCTTTCTTCACCACTTCTGAGTTCATCTCTTCTTTCTTACCTGCGCCCTCTGACACTGCATAGCTATATTGCCTGCACTAAATCACACCCCTACAAATCATCCTCACACATTCTCTTTCTATCCATGCTTCTCCTCCTTGCTTCTGGGGATATCTCTCCAAATCCTGGTCCCTGCCTTATTCCTACATGCTCTTGTCCTCGCCTGCCAAATGCAACCTCTACTCCTGGTGTCAACCCCTCCAACCTCATACCAATCCCCTGCCACCCTCCCTCTTCTCTCCCTTTCTCCTGTGCTCTTTGTAATGCACGCTCCCTTTCTAATAAGCTCCTCTCTGTGCATGAATTCTTTCTCTCTCACTCTCTGCTCCTATTTGCTATAACTGAGACTTGACTCACTCAGTCTGACTCTGCTCTAGAAGCTGCCCTCTCCTATGGTGGCCTTTCTTTCTCCCAAACTCCGCGCCATTATAGCAGGGGTGGAGGTGTGGGGCTCCTGCTCTCCTCTCTCTGCCATTTCCGAACCCTTCCTATTCCTCCCTCTCTTGCTTTTCCCTCCTTTGAGGCTCACACTGCCCAGATCTTCTCTCCACTCCCTGTCCACGTGTCAGTCATCTATCGCCCACCTTCCTCTACTCCTTCCCCTTCTGCCTTTCTCTCTCACTTTGAATCCTGGCTCTCTTTCTTTCTCTCCTCAGACTCCCCTGTTCTTCTCCTTGGGGACTTCAATTCCCACATTGATGACCCCTCTCTCTTTTGGGCTTCCCGCTTTCTCTCTCTAACCTCTTCTTTTGGCCTTCAATAGTGGACTGCAGCCAGCACCCACAAGGATTGCCACTACCTCAACCTGATTTTCACAAAAAACTTCTCTCTCTCCGATTTCTCCATTTCCCCCTTTCCTCTCTCTGACCATCAGCTCATCACATTCTCTCTATCTCGCTTCTCCCCTTCTCCAACTCCATTTACCCCCTGGTTCTGCAGAAACCTGCGCTCTATTCACCGACCTGACTTTGAGTCCACTTTACGCTCCTCCCTCTCCTCTCCCAGCTCTGCTACAGACCACAACAACTTGGTCAGGAACTACAACTCTGTCTTATCCTCCTCTCTTGATCTACATGCCCCGCTTTCTCTTTGCCGTCCTCGCCCTTCTAACCCCAGACCCTGGCTAAATTCCCCCACGCGCATGCTACGTTCCTCCACTCATTCCTCTGAACACCTCTGGAGGAAATCTCATACTCTCGCAGACTTCTTTCACTACAAATTTATGCTATCCTGTCTCAACTCTGCCCTCTCACAAGCTAAACAAGCCTACTTTTCTTCACTAATCAACACGCACAAGTCTAACCCACGCTGACTCTTCTCTGTCTTTGACGCTCTACTCAAACCACCCTCAGCTGCCTCTTCTTCCTCCATCAACGCTCAGGACTTTGCTCACTATTTTAAGGAAAAGGTGGAATCCATACGTCAGAACATCCTGTCTGTTTTTTCCTCCCATCCTACACTTCTTCCTAACTCTCCTCCTGCCTTCCTTGACTCTTTTTACACTGTCTCAGAGGAGGATGTGTCACTGTTGATCTCCTCTTCTCCCTGTACCACTTGCTCTCCTGACCCCATTCCATCCCATCTCCTAAAACCTCTTGGTCCTACTATAATACCTACGCTCAAACACATTCTTAACTCCTCCCTCTACTCTGGTACCTTTCCCTCCTCCTTCAAACATGCAACAGTTATAACATTACTCAAAAACCGCAAGCTTGACCCTACTTGTCCTTCTAACTATCGACCTGTCTCCCTCCTGCCATTTGCCTCTAAACTCCTTGAACATCTTGTATTCTCTCGCTTGCTTCATTTTTTCAACACCTATTCTCTCCTAGACCCTCTACAATCTGGCTTCCACACTGCTCACTCCATGGAAACAGCCCTCACTAAAATAACTGATGACCTCCATGCTGCCAAAGACAGAGGTCATTACACTCTGCTCATATTACTCGACACTCTGCTGCTTTTGAAGGAGTGGACCACCCTCCTCTCCTTTACATTCTCCATACTCTTGGTATTCGGAACAAAGCTCAATCCTGGATCTCCACTTACCTCTCCCATCGTACTTTCATCTTCTGCTAACACCATCTCCTCTTCTATCGATCTCTCTGTGGGGGTACCCCATGGCTCTGTCCTGGGACCTCTTCTCTTTTCTTTGTACTCACTCTCTCTAGGTGACCTAATAACATCTCTTGGTTTTAAATATCACCTCTACGCTGACGACACACAAATTTACATTTCAACACCTGACCTTACACCTGCTGTACAAACCAAAGTTTCTGAATGTCTCTCTGCTATATCATCCTTGATGGCCCTCAGCCGCCTTAAACTTAACATGGCAAAAACAGAACTCCTCATACTTCCTCCCAAATCTGGACCTACTACCTCCTTCCACATTACTGTTGGAAGTACGATCATTTACCCAGTAGCCCAAGCACGCTGCTTACGGGTCACACTAGACTCCTCTCTCACATTCTCCTCTCACATTCAAAACGTTTCTAAAACCTGTCGCTTTTTCCAATACAATACAATAAACGCTGCTGCCAGAATCGCTCTGCTCTTTCCTTAATCCGTCTCCGTGTTTCACCTCCTGAAATCCCTCTCCTGGCTTCCGATCAAATCCCGCATCTCACACTCTATTCTCCTCCTCACTTTTAAAGCTTTACACTCTTCTGCCCCGCCTTATATCGCAGCCCTAATTTCTCGTTATGCACCATTCCGACTCTTGCGTTCTTCTCAAGGATGTCTTCTTTCTACCCCCTTTGTATCTAAAGCCCTCTCCTGCCTTAAACCTTTTTCACTGACTGCCCCACACCTCTGGAATGCCCTTCCTCTGAATACTCGACTAGCACCCACTCTATCCACCTTTAAGACCCACCTTAAGACACACTTGCTTAAACAAGCATATGAATAGCACTGTGATAATACTGGACACATGATATAAAGCTTAGCCCCCTGCAGACGCACTTACCAGAACTCCCTCCTACTGTCTCTGTACGTTCTCCCTACTTACCAATTAGACTGTAAGCTCCTCGGAGCAGGGACTCCTCTTCCTTAATGTTACAGTTATGCCTGAAGCACTTATTCCCATGATCTGTTATTTATATTATCTGTTATTTATTTGATTACCACGTGTATTACTACTGTGAAGCGCTATGTACATTAATGGCGCTATATAAATAAAGACATACAATACAATACTGTCTGGGTGGGTGACTGACTGCCTAAGTGGGTGACCGACTGCCTGCCTGGGTGGGCGACTGACTGCCTAGGTGACTGACTGACTGGGTGGGTGACTGAATGACTGGGTGACTGACTTCCTGACTGCCTGAGTGGGTAACTGACTGACTGCCTAGGTGGGTGACTGACTGACTGACTGCCTGGGTGACCGACTGTCACGAGAGACTAGGTTTATTAACACCTTTCTATACCGGCATCATTGATTGAGCACAGCAAGGAGGTAAAATAAATTGTAATTTATTTCAGGAAAAGACATACACACAATGTAACACAATTTACAGGGTTAACACACTTACTGGGAATGGGGCTAACGAATAAATCTATTCTCTAAACCAAATTTACAAAAATGAACTTTGTAGGAGCCCTTTTCCTTGACCGTTAGGTACTCACAAAAGTCCTGGAACTGATTTCGGCATGCAATGCAAACCGCGACCGCTATGTTCTCAAAAGCAGGAGTTAGTTGAAAATCCTGGAAGCTGGGTCGCGTCTATTCAGTACAGAACATCTTTGAATTTCCGGCTGATGGTTTGGCGCTTGAAATCTGAGCCCCTGATTGGCTGTAAGCTCCCTTATGGGTTTCAGTGTCCCCTTCACCAACATCTACAGCCTATCAGAGCATGGAAATTTCCCTGCCAGCCAATCACCGATTTGCCGGTATTGTAAAGGGGCATGCGCCAACCTGGCACCTCTGCTTCTTTGCATACTGAGTCCACTTGCTGTCCAGGCTCCGCAGAGTCTGGGGTTGTGCAAATGGTGGCCGGATAGCCCTGTGTTAGCCCAGGATGTGGGTACTCAAGCAGAACTGCAGTACCCCTCCTGTTCTAACACCTTGGCATCCCTGAAGCTTTCAAGTCAGGACTCAGCACAGACCCATAGGCACCAAGCTGGTTACCATGTGGTCTGCCCGGAATCCATGACATCATGGAAATCCCAGTTCATTTACAGGTTACATAGTTACATAGTACATAGTTACATAGTAGATGAGGTTGAAAAAAGACGTACATCCATCAAGCTCAACCTATGCTAAATTTAGACAACAGATACTTTATCCTTTATCTATACTTACTTATTGATCCAGAGGAAGGCAAACAAAAAATCCCCAGAGTCATATCATCCAATGAAGTCTCATAAGGGGAAACATAAATTCCTTCCTGACTCCAAGAATTGGCATTCGGTTTAATCCCTGGATCAATATATTTCCCATGTATACTTGTAGGTTACTAGTACATATACCTATTAAATATAATTCTTTAATCAAATATACTGTGTCCTGTCTTATGTGTGGTAAAATATATAAGTCCCTGTTCTGGTGTCAGGGATGGAGTGAGTGTATATATTTCCTACACTCACTAGCCTCATTCTTTAGAAATGACTGTAAAACTTTTACACACAAGAAAGCACTCTCAGCTTTATCACATAGCTGTAGTCCCCCCCTGAACCCCTATAACCAGGTCCAGGGTACATGGGCATGTATCTGGGTACCCCTCCTTATACCTGGGACGCCCTGGATGATTGCAGGTATACATTAATCCCTTCATGCCCAATTACCTTGTCTGGAATATGCTGCAGCAGGAATCCTGGCGGTGAGACAGAATAGCATTTTCAGAGTCAGAGTTTGACTGGAGTAATGTGATTGGTTGCATCCGAGAATCTCACTCAATTCCTGGATCCAGTTCCTGGGGTATCCCATAACTCTGGAAACCCAATACATAGCCACATTCTGTAAAGACTTTCTCCGACAAACCCACTGTCACGGTAGCTTCAGGGTTATAATATACACCAAATAATCTGGGTTGAATTGAATGAGACTGTGATATAATAAAGAGATTTTATTCCTTAGAAGATAGGTGGACACACAGTATTGAGCAAATAACAAACATAATATATACAATTACTTGGGAAGGGGACAAATGAAATAGCCTAGGATTCAGGCTAGCAGTTCATCAAGCGACAGGAACTATTCAGGTAGAATAACGAAGACACTGGGCATAGAGCTTACAATCGTTTATATGGGATTTGGGCTCTATACCCCAACATTGGGTCTCAGGCATTGGATAACAATTACCTGGACCCAATTACCTTTTGCCAGCTAACGTGGGAAGCAGAATAGTACCTGCCCCCAGGTGGTTGGCACATGCGCACATTCCTTCAGTCAGAGTCCCATTTCCTGAACCCCATACTAAAAGGTTGCGTCTCCACGTCTGCCATTTGGGATTCTGGACCGGGAAACTCTGACCAGAGGTGTGAAGTATGACACTTAGCTTGAATAGCCATGTCCTGCTCTTTCTCCGCCCTGCATACTTAATCTGGGGGAGTGAGCCTTTGTTCAGTGGTTTCACTGTAGACACACTGTCGCCCTCTGGCCATTAACATACCTCATGGGCCAGTAACTTTTGCGGGCTTTACAGTAGGCATGAAATGCAGTAAAACTTACAAAAATTTATACATATCAAAATACTCAGTTCTGTTGATCTGAGAGGGCTGGAAATTGCCATGCAATCATGCCGGAGGTGTGCCTGCATGGTGGCCAAATGTCAGCCATCCAGCTATCACCGAACCGGAGATAGGAATATCAGGTTTTGAGCATTTTTGAAACCTAGCAGCTTTTGTCAGCCATTTGTGGTCAATGGCGACGACCCTCGTGGCGGGCGTGACCCTTTCTCGTGGCCATTGCCCATCGGACCCGGTTGGCGTCGAGTGAGGGGGGTCCCATGAGCTAGGGGTAGAAATAATTTTATCGCTAGCTGCCCCAGAACCAAAGTTATAAACTTTAATATGTTTTGAACTTGACCGTGACCGAGTTCCCACGGCAATTCAGTGATCAAAGCCCTTCCTCGAAATTGTAGCGGCATTCGGATACTGCGGTTTGTCAGGCATCCAACATGGTTATAATGTATCACTTAGTGGGTGACTGCATCGCATTGACTGCGTGCGTCGGTGGGTGACTTTGTGCGTAGGTGGGTGGCCCTAATAAATTTTAAAAAGACCCCCACCACATTTTAAAAAGACCCCTGTCACGGTGGACAGACCTGATCAACAATTTTATATTTTGGGGAACTAGATTGAGTACACAAGTTGAGCAAAATAAAGTGACATTTATTTCCTTAATAGACAAACACACGACAACCTTAGAATTACTGAGGGAGAGAACGGGATAAAATGTCCAGAGATGGAACAAAGCACCGGCATATTGTCTTTTAAAATGCAGTCCTGTTACAAGGGGCGCAACTTGCCAGCCCAATATATCCTGGAATAGTGCAATGTTCGTTCTGGTCCACTGGGGTTCGTTAGATAACCCCCAGCACTAACGAATTCCTGAAGCAGAGTTCTGTCCTTGGTTTCCGATTAAATTAACTCATTGCGTTCTGGAATCGTTGCTGCTGCTCTTATCCGCTCTTAGAAGCGAGGTGGAAATTCAATTACATGGTAAAAAGAAAGAAAACGGGGATAGCTCGGGGGCCATGTATATAGGGTCTGAGATCATATCTCCAACATACCCACCCAATCCCCTTCGTGGGAATTTCCCACTCACCAATCCCCAACTTGCCCACAGTTTGCAGAGTGGGCACTATAGGGATTTCTGGTTGGTATAGCGCCTTTGCTAACCTGACACCTTGGCTGCTTACCATATGTGTACTCCCCTTTTCCCTGGCGTCTCCCAGGCTAGGAGTTGGTCTCAAGGTGTGAACTAGCCCAGATGGCTAACAGGATCTCCTATTCAGCGAGCATCCCAGCTAATTCACACCTTCTGGCTCTGGGGGCTTTCATTTGCAAAACTCCTAGACTCATAGGCACTGCCTCAACATGGGGTCTATGAAGTCTGCATGAGAAAGTGCCCCCAGCTCATGGGTGTTAAAATATTTGGTCACTGGGTGCATTACAAAGGCAAGTAGAAAAAATGTATCCTGTCTGTACTTTTAAAATTGCAACCAGAAAGGCACTTTATTAAAAATATGTTTTACTTATCCTACAATTATATTTCTAATATGTGTGTACTTGGGGTGTTACTCTGGGGCTGCACACCAAATTTCAGGGTGCTAACCCATTCAGTTCCCGAGTTAGGGCTTCTCCTTGAGCCGGCAATGCTGGGCTATGGACTTCTCACGACCATTGACTTGAGGTTAACCGCGTTCCCACGTCAATTGACCGAGTTCCCACGCCAATTGCCTGCCGCCTTTCAAATTACGCTACTAACCGGGACTGGATACATTGTAACCGGTACCCACTTGAGACTGAAACCGCAACCCTTTGATTCAATTGACCTCGCGGTTGCGAGTTCAAGCCTCAGTAATGGATATCTATGTTACTCAACGGAACAAAGAGACCGCGCCACGCTTCTCCAATTAACTTGCGGCTTGGCTCGCGCAGCAGCATCTTGTGTCCAAACACTAGTAATGCAGGTATGCAATGCAATACATTACCGCAGGCCTATACAATCCTGCAAAACGAGGACAATAAGGTACAGAGGGGAAAATAGTACATGTATAGTGCATATAAAATTAACCCCTTCACCCCCAATACGAAATAGGGTTAACCAGCCGAGCATACTGCCTTTATTAATGCGCTGATTAACCCAATTTTCGTTACAACCCCTACCACCCCAAAACATATACACAATACCCCCACCACCCTAATACATATACAAAATACACCACCACCCCAATACATATACAAAATACCCCAACCACCCCAATACATATATAAACTACCCCCACTACCCCCAATAGATATAAAATTCAGACTTACCTTGGGGATGGTATCAGGAGGGGGGCAGTGGATGCGGAGGGAGGCTAGTGGATGAAGCTAGTGGATGCGGAGGGGGCTAGTGGATGCGGAGGGGGCTAGTGGATGTGGAGGGGCAGTGGATTGGGAGGGGAAGCAGTGGATGGGGAGGGGGGCTAGTGGATGGGGAGTGGATGCGGAGGGGGGCTAGTGGATGGGGAGGGGGGGCTAGTGGATGGGGAGTGGATGGGGAGGGGGGCTAGTGGATGGGGAGGGGGGCTAGTGGATGGGGAGTGGGGCTAGTGGATGCGGAGGGGGGTGCCTCCCACCCCCCCACCACCCCACGTGTGCCTACCTCCCGTTTCCCCCCCCCCCGAGCGCATGCGCCTACATCCTGCACCTGGCCGTGGGGATAGGGGGAGCGCCAAAGCGCCTGACTGAACCCCACTGTGGGCCGGGACCCCCCAGCCAGCGGGCCCGGGACACCAACCCAGGCAGACCCCCTATTGGCGGGCCTGGGCACAGACATATACATTGATTTCTTATCTGATAGAAGAGGGCAGCGTCCCAATTGATTCTCTGCAATCCTTCCAGATATTGCAACACATGAAGGGGGCGTCCTCCCTGAAATGGATACAGGGGAGCAGCAAGCCCCAGCCTCCATTCTCTAGGAGAGACTGACAGTAGTGGTGGGAACTCGGTCCCAAGTGAGTTCAGGAAAATCTTCTGGGTACTGCAATACTTGAAGGGGTAACCTCCCAGAACTGGATGCAGGGGAGCAGCAATTATCCAAGAGCCTGGAGGCTGGGGGTGAGAACGAAACAGCAAACCTTTTTGTCCTAAATTTCTGTTCCTGTAATTAGGTGAGCAGGTGAGGGGGAACCAGAACCACTATAAACTATGGCATGGATTCTTTATCCACCAGTCTCAGTAAATGTGAAGCTGTGGAATGGCTCCTTTTAGACTATTTCTGCACTTTCTGACCTAAAAATCGGGCAGAAAGCTGCCTAATACCCTGGGACTATGTCACAATATATATATATTGAAACAGCAGTTGGCACACACACATACTCCAGTAGATCATGATGCTTATCGCATATATATATATATATATATATATAAAAACAAAACACAAAAAAGCGCAAGCTCCATAGCGCATAACTGTGTACAAATGAGGGTGAATTTATTAAGAAAAGTGTCCCTAGGAGATACACTTACAAAAGGTTAGAATAAAATATACATTGGAGAGAATCTGTATGGGGCGTCATCTACAGGAGTGGGGGAGAGGGATTTCGTCCGTGATACTGAGCACCTGGTTTGACTGCTTCTGACTCCTGTGAAGTAGAATATTATATCTATGGCGCCCCACACATAACCCCAAAGTAAAAAGGATATATACAACCCGGATCAGGTGCTGGATCAGGTGGAGGGATGTGCTCCAAAACAAAGAGGATTCGCATATAAATAAAGACAAAATAAGAACATATAGCGTAATATTGTTAAACAATTGCCACTGAATCAATGCAGTAAACCAAAATAAATAAAAACAAAAAAACATAACTAAAACAAGGTTAAAACAAAGAGCTGAGAGAAAACAACAGGTAAAATAAAACACATTTAATATTATAAACAATAATAGGACATAACCATAGTTAAAACAGAAATTAGGTCTGCTAGTAATGCTGCTGCTGAAGCTGAACCGCTTACCAGACATGAAGTCGTATTGCGCAGTGGATAAATCAGAGAGTATCCCCTCTCGTGTATAACAACCGACTCGTGGCGTCTCCTCTGTGCGGCAGATGTTCTGTCCCTCGGCTCTCCCCTCCGTGCTGTTCGCCTCCCGGTCTCGTGATCACAGACCTCAGTGTGCAGTCAGCTCAGGAGCAGAAGGAACCGCCTCCGCAGATTCGCCAGATGGGGATCTCACCAGGGATGTGAACGGCAGCGGCAGATTCGCCGCGTTCTGAACGTCAAACAACGTATGCAGTGTAGTCCTGTCGGTAGTGGTCACAGGAGTGAGCAGCAGGGCCAGCAGATCCCAACCTACGCGTTTCGGAAGTAGAACTTCCTTCCTCAGGGGTAAAAGGTTAACCTGAGGAAGTCACGCAACGTGACGAAACGTGTAGAGACGGGTTGACGTCATCTCAGACGGTTGTGTGGGAGGAGGTCTGTGTTCTTCGGCACTTTTCCAGCTATTCTGCTTGTGCTTCTATTATTGCACCGTCAAAAGAAGCTCCCTTAACATCAGAGACGCTGAATTGTTGAGGGACTCGTGGCAGGAGTCAGAAGCAGTCAAACCAGGTGCTCAGTATCACGGACGAAATCCCTCTCCCCCACTCCTGTAGATGACGCCCCATACAGATTCTCTCCAATGTATATTTTATTCTAACCTTTTGTAAGTGTATCTCCTAGGGACACTTTTCTTAATAAATTCACCCTCATTTGTACACAGTTATGCGCTATGGAGCTTGCGCTTTTTTGTGTTTTGATTTTCTAGATCTATGGTGGGTGGCTACACCACTTTCTTTTGAAGCAGCAAGGAGCTCCTGTGGTCAGTGTATCGTTGGGACTCTCTCCTCCTCCAGACCACTACCAAGTGGAGACATTTGGACTTATCCTTTTTTTCTTTGGACACTATCTATTTATTTGTTGGTTATTTTTATTAACTTGAGTTAATCAATTAATTTAATTATCAAGTGACACAGTGTAGCAATATATGATAGGGCCACACAATATACAGCCTAGGGAAGCACTCTAATATACCTGACAGGGTTGACAAAATAATCCAGACAAGAAGCCAAAATTGAAGTGGCTAAGGCCAAATGGTCAAATCACATGATATCAACACATTCTTATTCCCACATAATCTCAGGGAATGTCTCAAGTGACACAGTGTAGCAATATATGATAGGGCCACACAATATACAGCCTAGGGAAGCACACCTCAAAAAACTTATATGCTAATGTCATACATCACCACACGTCAGGCAAACTGCAAAATCTTGGAGGAGACAAGGAGCAAACGCTCAGAACATGATTACGTGTCCCTAGAGGGGGACAAACCAGGGGGTCCTGCCTACTACACCTGCTTCTACGCGTTTCGGCCAAGAGCCTTCTACTGGGAGTGGTGGGGTAGGCAGGGTGACATGCAAGCTTAAAAAGGATCTATAATTGGGCCCGTGAGTGTCATCACCTGTTGAAATTATTCCAAACACATGATATACAGATTACAAACAGGAGTGTGTATTAGAGGTATACTGACTGCGTAGGTCTGTTGAGACGTCATGGTGGATGGTCCAATTGCATAAGTGTATCCATAAGATGCCCTCCCCCCCGAAGGAAGGGCACTACTGGCAGAAGTTCCCCATTCTAGCATATGCGCATGACGTCATAGGAAGGCTCCCTGTATATGGCTCTGTCGCTTGGTGTTGTATCACGCCAAAGTAAGGGAATTAGGTGTCCCAGACGCACCTCCCTAGTCAAACAGGGCACTACTGGCAAATCGCGCCCCTCTCGTGCCACTGCGCATGCGTATGACGTCATCGGGAGTTGCCCCGTTAGACTCTAGGTCGCAATGCACTGACTCATGTGCAATCAGATGAGTGAATATCTGGATACAATTCACTGTGCATGTATGCCCTGGTGGAGATAAACTCCACATAACAGGACGGCCCCTTCGTGCAGGGTTACATCCTGCGCATGCGCAGTTGTCAGTTGTCAATTGCGTCCTCTAGATTTAAAGGGGCACCTACAAAAAATCGCATACCTAATGTTGAAGTATATATGGCAGGTGCTAATAGCACTGTCTCTGATTTATGCCCATAGTGAAAGACATGGAATTACTAATAAAGGCTTAAGCACCTTTGTTATATGCTTAATGAGATAATGGTAGTTCTTACATACATATAAAGACCGTATTAGGATGTAAGTTGTGCACACGCTGACATAAAACATAATGAACATTGAAAATGTATATACAGTTGCACTCTATCTGATGAAATATCACCCACCATATCATTGGGGGTATCATAGACATATACATAGTGCAGTAATAGTTGGGTACTACATCCATAGTGGCAAAGAATTTATAGAGCATGAAAATATATTCCTAAGTGGTCTAAATTTCCCCGTCTCCAAATTCTAAACAGTGCAAAAGTGTCATAACATATGTTGCAGACATATAGAGAACATGATGTTATGTCCATATGTATATCCCGATTATATCGCGTAATAACTAATGCCTTATGAGTCACTTTGGATGATACCAGTTATGAATAAATAACATATGTCCTTGTTATTTCAAATGGAAAGTAGAGACGCTGTTATCAGGAGGTAGTTTGCATAGTCGCAAAGGTAAATGTAGGTGAGTCTTTCAAGACTGACATCACACAAATAAAGATGAAGATCTTGCTTAAATCAATCCGGTGATGTGTTGATCCAGAATTGAAAAATGGATATATTCCAATCTTCTGGCGATCTGATAATAGATATGTTCCAGTCTTCTGGCGAAAGGATGGTATACAAACCCAGGACCCTTAACATGGAAGGTAACTAATTCCTAAGGAGTCAAATAGATTAATCCCAACTGTTGATAGAATTCATGATGTGAGTCCATATTGACATATTGACATATAAGACAAATAGGCAGATGTGATGGATAATAGTGGACCTACAGAAACATAGGTTTCTGTAGGTCCACTATTATCCATCACATCTGCCTATTTGAATTAATTTTGTTGGCTACTTTGGGACGTGTAGATCCTCTATGCATCACGATGAGAATCTCATACACCTCCTTCTCTCTCCCCCCTCCCTCTCGCTGTTCACTTACAGGGTCCTAGGTTTGTACACTATCAGTTCGCCAGAAGATTGGATTACATCTACACTTCATCCTGGGTCCCCATATCATCGGATTGACTTACTGCATATGTGCGGTGCTACTCAAGAAAGACTTACCGTCATACACCTCCGTTCTGACACAAATAAATTCAAGGGCAACAACATGTTTAATTCTACCAAGGAACAATATGGACTCACATCATGAATTCTATCAACAGTTGGGATTAATCTATTTGACTCCTTAGGAATTAGTTACCTTCCATGTTAAGGGTCCTGGGTTTGTATACCATCCTTTCGCCAGAAGACTGGAACATATCTATTATCAGATCGCCAGAAGATTGGAATATATCCATTTTTCAATTCTGGGTCAACACATCACCAGATTGATTTAAGCAAGATCTTCATCTTTATTTGTGTGATGTGTGACAAACAGCTTACTCCGGGGCTCCGCCGTCTGTCCGGGACTGTTAGAACACGGTCTTTTAGGGTAGGTTAAATGATGAGACGTCACGTACTGTTCCTTTAAACAGGCTATGCCTGGTTTATTCAGTCCCAGGCACTGAGACTGCCACAGTTTAAACAGAAAACAAAGCCAAACAAAAAGCTGCTCGTCTGAGCGATAACTTAAACTTAGATGTCCCTGACTCAGAGTTGGAAGTGGCTTGTCCACTTCCACCAACAAAATAAGTACCTTTGCAGTCTTTAGACAAACTAACAGAATGAATGAAGCGATTAGGGAAAGAGGCTTTCTCACCCCTCTGCAGTTCAGCAGCCTTCCAGGCTCTTGGGCGGGGGCCCAGAGGAAACAGGAAACAGGTCTTATATACCTGAACTCTAATCAGCATGACAGGTGACAGAAAACAGGCAGCAGACAAACTGTGGAATGGAGTGCCTGTACCACGAGGCTGCCCTGTTCAGCTTAGACAGGACAGAAACTGTTCAGTATCCTGGGAGCCCTGTATATGGAGTTTATTACCAACCCCTGGTTTCTGTCACAGATGTCAGTCTTGAAAGACTCACCTACATTTACCTTTGCGACCATGCAAACTACCTCCTGATAACAGCGTCTCTACTTTCCATTTGAAATAACAAGGACATATGTTATTTATTCATAACTGGTATCATCCAAAGTGACTCATAAGGCATTAGTTATTACGCGATATAATCGGGATATACATATGGACATAACATCATGTTCTCTATATGTCTGCAACATATGTTATGACACTTTTGCACTGTTTAGAATTTGGAGACGGGGAAATTTAGACCACTTAGGAATATATTTTCATGCTCTATAAATTCTTTGCCACTATGGATGTAGTACCCAACTATTACTGCACTATGTATATGTCTATGATACCCCCAATGATATGGTGGGTGATATTTCATCAGATAGAGTGCAACTGTATATACATTTTCAATGTTCATTATGTTTTATGTCAGCGTGTGCACAACTTACAGCCTAATACGGTCTTTATATGTATGCAAGAACTACCATTATCTCATTAAGCATATAACAAAGGTGCTTAAGCCTTTATTAGTAATTCCATGTCTTTCACTATGGGCATAAATCAAAGACAGTGCTATTAGCACCTGCCATATATACTTCAACATTAGGTATGCGATTTTTTGTAGGTGCCCCTTTAAATCTAGAGGACGCAATTGACAACTGACAACTGCGCATGCGCAGGATGTAACCCTGCACGAAGGGGCCGTCCTGTTATGTGGAGTTTATCTCCACCAGGGCATACATGCACAGTGAATTGTATCCAGATATTCACTCATCTGATTGCACATGAGTCAGTGCATTGCGACCTAGAGTCTAACGGGGCAACTCCCGATGACGTCATGTGCATGCGCAGTGGCACGAGAGGGGCGCGATTTGCCAGTAGTGCCCTGTTTGACTAGGGAGGTGCGTCTGGGACACCTAATTCCCTTACTTTGGCGTGATACAACACCAAGCGACAGAGCCATATACAGGGAGCCTTCCTATGACGTCATGCGCATGCGCATATACTAGAATGGGGAACTTCTGCCAGTAGTGCCCTTCCTTCGGGGGGGAGGGCGTCTTATGGATACGCTTATGCAATTGGACCATCCACCATGACGTCTCAACAGACCTACGCAGTCAGTATACCTCTAATACACACTCCTGTTTGTAATCTGTATATCATGTGTTTGGAATAATTTCAACAGGTGATGACACTCACGGGCCCAATTATAGATCATTTTTAAGCTTGCATGTCATCCTGCCTACCCCACCACTCCTAGTAGAAGGCTCTTGGCCGAAACGCGTAGGAGCAGGTGTAGTAGGCAGGACCCCCTGGTTTGTCCCCCTCTAGGGACACGTAATCATGTTCTGAGCGTTTGCTCCTTGTCTCCTCCAAGATTATTCAGTTTGCCTGACGTGTGGTGATGTATGACATTAGCATATAAGTTTTTTGAGGTGTGCTTCCCTAGGCTGTATATTGTGTGGCCCTATCATATATTGCTACACTGTGTCACTTGAGACATTCCCTGAGATTATGTGGGAATAAGAATGTGTTGATATCATGTGATTTGACCATTTGGCCTTAGCCACTTCAATTTTGGCTTCTTGTCTGGATTATTTTGTCAACCCTGTCAGGTATATTAGAGTGCATTTTCTGTCATTTTTGATATGGGTTTTGTTCCCATTTGTAATTAACTGCTGGAGGATTTATGTCAGGTTTATACGTACAGGGGATCCATGCCTAATTTTAACTTTCTGTGCTTTCTTTTAATTTTTGTTCTGTGACAGTTATTGAATAAAGATTATATGAATTTGTACTTCAATGGTATACTAGAGTGCTTTTGTTTGGGGCTTTACTTACTCCTACTGTATTGATTGGCCCATACAGCACCACTGACTTATCAATGTATATTGATAAATAAGTCGGTACTTAGTTACATCTATTAATCTTGTGGATGCGGGGTCCCCGTTTTCTCCCACAAAAAATATATATATATATATATATATATATAAAATAAATAACGTTACCAGGTGTTGGTCCAGTAAAGGAGAGACAACACACAGATAGTTAAAAGTCCAAGAAGTGTATTGTACATACAGGACACCACAACCAACGTTTCTGTCAACGTAGAGGGATCTTCCTCAGGGTTATGCGGTGGTCAAATAACCAAGATAGATACTTACACCCAGACAAAAGTGAAAACCATCACCATCGGGGAGTGGAATATAGAGGTCTGGGTTGAACATGCTAGACATGTTCCCTCTGTTCCATTCTCATGAGGGTTTCCTTTCTGATATTGATTTGTCTTGATTTTTTAAAACATATAGGTATAGCTATATATTGTATAATTATTTTGAGCTGCACTATATACAGTAGTGTGATTCATTAATAGTTATTGGATTATGAACACATTCGTAATAAACGTACACATACACTAAAGATCACACACATTTAATTAATTTTTAACTCACACATTCACATAATTTAAAAAAAAGTACACTTCATTAGAATATATCACACAATCACATATACTAGAAAATTATTTGTGATGTCTGGATGACACAGGCTTGCTAACTTGAGATAATTACTGACCTACGATACATGTCCGGTCCGTTATTGTATCTTTCTTCTTCCTTTTTGTTTCAAATTAATTTCAATCTTTGCATTTAGATCAACCACTTATATGGGAGAGTTAGAATCATTAGTAGATTTTAATTATTTAATATTTTGATTTTTTATAGGTTACATTTAAAATGTATATGTATTTTACAATTATTTCTTAGATGAAAGATTGCTATAACTCCATTAAGGGCCTGGGGCAATTTTTTAGGGCATTTACATTGGTTTATATGTAGCCTATCCGAAATTTTTACTGAATATATTCTAGGGACATCTAATCTTTTAACTCAGTCTCCAGCGATGTCCTCCGCGATGAGTCCGCATCCGTGTGGGGTGATATCCTGCAGAGTGATCCCACAAGCAGATATTCTCTCTTCCTCTTGCTCTGGTGATCTGGTCCCAGATCACAATAGTCGGGTCCGCGCATCTTGCAGCTGTGTCCCTGGCTTCTCAAAATAGCTAACGGAGCAGGGTCCCTACGTAAGGGCCTTTCCCTGTAGCAGACACAATCTGATTGAATGAATCGGGGCCTAGCTGAGGCCTAGGGGGAATCTGGACTAGTGCAGAGGGTCACAGACCCCTGCACATACCTCCTACCCTGTCCTTGTCCCAGCACCGACTGACTAACGTGGTCTCATTGTGCAATATCCTAGTTTCCTTCTCAGGAGGATCCTAGAGCCCTTTTGGCTTTCGTGGGTCAGGTGGTGCCTTCCTAAGGCTCATGGGACTTGTAGTCCCTGATAAGAGCCTCCTCTGATAGCACGCAAAGCCAAGACCAATCTCCAATGCATGAGATCTGTCAGGGCCGCCGCAACTCCTGGTACAACTGTGCGAACCTTGCGCAAGATGGCGGTGCCCTGCAGAGGGAGCCGCCAGCTAGCCCGCCGCCACCCGCGCCTTCCACAACATCCCCCGTGGCATTGGAGGAGGGGGGGGGAACGGAGGACCGGGGAGCCATGGGAGACCTGGCTACACCAATATCAGGAAGGAATTTATTTTTCCCCTTATGAGATATCATTGAATATTTCACTGGGGTTTTTTTTGTTTGTCTTCCTCTGCATCAATATACTGTAAGTACAGATATAGGATAAAGTATCTGTCATCTAAATTTGATGGGCGCATGTCTTTTTTTCAACCTCATCTACTATATAACTATGTCATATTTTAGAGTAGATTATCTGACGAAATTAGTCAATTTTGCTTAAAAATGTACCAGATATCATTTTGTGGTCAAAAGGTTCTCGTGAACAATTTCCAACATTTTTGCAAGTTCAAGCGAAACATACTGTAAGGTGAACCACATGTGGGCAAGTTGGAACATACATGTCTAGTTTTGAGTAGTTACCAACACATACACAGATAGATTTAATGTGACCTTCTTTGGTGGGGAATAGTGTGCAACACACTATGTGCACCACTGTATTTGAATGTGTGCTAGGTATGCACACCACTGGTGTGACAGTGCTAATCTCTGCTTCAGCTCTTATAATTTGTTTCTTAGCAGGGGACCTGATAAAAATTGGCATACCACCACGTCCTTTGCAGTCAATGAGAGCACTGATGAAGTGAGAAACCCTATATCACGGGCATACTATTTGAAAGACAACTTCTCACGGGTGTCTCTGTAACCAACCCTCCGCTATACAACGCAGCGCACGTTGCTTCCTGCCCTTTGCTCACTCCCACGGTCCCACCTCCTGGTCCCGCCCCTCGCTTCCTTTCAGCTTGCTTCCTTTCCATTGGCTGCTCAAGCTGTCGACTTGAGCATGCCAGAGCGTCCGAGGCGGCCCGGCCGAGAGTGAGGTCATCGAGTTGTGATCGGCCGCGGCTGGTGTAAGGATTGCGGGGGAAAGGGGAGGGGAATGACAGGAAGACAGTGAGTGGAGCCTCGCTGGATTGTCATCAGCCGTCTTGCTTCGGGTTGCACTGCACCTCTCCCGTCTTCCCAACGGGCGCCAAGCCGCGGGGATACTCGTCAATGCTGAGAGGCATAGATAGGACTGACATCCCGTATAAAAGAGCCGCGGCCAGTGAGCTCCAGCCGGACTTGGCGCTGACATTACGAGAGGTAAGGCCCGGCAATTTTAAGCACCATAGCACGGATCCGTACACGATCCACCTTGTGCCTTGAAAGAAAGTTGCGCCAATTCCCGGTTACCGGACACGCAGAGCTTACGTTTTAAGGCCCTTCCTGAGTCATCTCTTCCCGCTCCACAGGGTGAAACTTTCCATTGGGATGCACCGCAGGGCTTGCTGTATATCACCAGCACAGTGCAGCGTGCTTGGGTGCAGGAAGGGCAGCACATTCGTGTGGCTGTAATGCCAGGTGCTTCTCTGATTGGGGAAAACAATCCTTATTAGATCGAGCCCCCGTCCCAAGTGATGGTTACAATCGATGCCTTCTTCTGGCCGCCTCTTATCTTGGGGAGGGGGGAGAGAGGTTTGCTCCAATTATTTACTGACACCCAGAACCACTCTACTAGTTAAATCATCTTCTAAATAACACCAATTCAGATTCTTGGCTAAGTAACCAGTAACACATTTGATATCCAAACAGAAAACGCAAAACCATGTTTGAAATGAGTAAATGCTGAAGGCATTGAGAGGATGATGATAATAATAATAATACCTTTATTTCATATTGTGCTTTTCTCCCAATGGGAATCAAAGTGCTTCTTAATTACAGTATTGTGTGCGGGTATGCAGCACATAGGATTTTTTACAGACACAGCCCCTGCCCATATGAGCTAACAATCCATGATTTTGGTCACAAGGAGCCGAGACTGGGATTTGAACCAGTTTCCTGTCAGTGTCTTTACCTACTTACTGGGCCCTGGATCAAATAATGCAGCTGTGCGCAAAGTGGGGAGCGCGCCCCCAGGGGAGGTGCTAGATTGTCTTGGGGGGGCGCGGGTGTTAGAGACCCTGCGCTTCCCCAAATGCATTTAAAATAAATGTTGGTGATCGCATGAGGCTTCTGTAACTGGTTTACTTACCTTGATGCCAACGACGCGTCTCCATGGTAACAGGCGTCAAATGCCATAGCAACGTGACGTCACACAACCCTGCAACGTCATTTGATGCCGGGGAGGGTGGGCGCACGAGCCGGGTGGGAGGGGGGGGAGAGGAGAAAGGGGGGCGCATGAAGATAAGTTTGCGCACCCCTGAAATAATGCATACAAGAAAATTGAGTTCATACAATTTTCCAAATGCAAGCTGTTTTATGTTGGTTGAGACATTTAAAATCCATTGTAATGCATTTAATGGTTTTCTTCTCTACACCTACATTAGTACTATCTGCGTGAGCTCATTGGCTTTGCTTATTGGCTGCATGGATTAATGCTGGTTTAAAAATAGAGGAATATGTGTATCATCATAATGTTATTTATCTGGCCAACTGCCTGCACGAACTAAATTTTTTTTTGATTATATTTAGTTAGATATATATGTTTTTCTTTTTTTTTAAATGCAGCATTTTAGTAAATTTAATGTTTTTCAATATCCAGTGATTTTTTTTATTCCCCTTGCAATATATATGATATTTATTTAATTCCTTGTTTTAAATCTTTTTATTTAAACAAAATAATTTTTTTCATCAAAATTAGATTTGTTATTTTCTGCACTTAAAAATCTCTGCCTTTCAACCTTACTTTTTTTTTTCTTTTTTTTTTTTAGTACTTGACATATTTTGGTTCTTTTTTAAAGGAACAGTCCAAGCAATATCCTCCAGGTGTGCTTTTAAATAAATAAGTTCTGTAGTATTAGATAATACTACCTTTTTTTTATTTTAAAATTCAACTCCATGCTATTTCTAATGAGTTTTAAAGCTGCAGTTCAAGCAATATCCTACATGTTTTTTTTTAATTAAAAAAAAAATCAGTTCTTTACTATGAGAAAATAGTTATAGCATAAAAAAAAACCATTTGAATGCATTCTAATGTAACTAGCATTTTTGTTTCTATAGCAACTATTTACAAAGTCATCTTCCTCTTCCGAGACAGGCTCTGGCACACCCCTGTTGCCCTCTCTAGCAGTGCACCAATTGTATCTAGTGCCTGCCTGGGCATATGATCTTCCACACAGAACTTGCATATTGGGTACTCTTCTGCAGCACTAACAGTGATTTAGTGAACTCCTGAGCCGAATCTTCCCCGATCGATCACAGGAGAACGGATCGATCGGCTACTTAGCTAAACACTTCTCAGTGTAGAGATTGGTTAATACACATATTGAATGAAAAAAAAAAATACATCTTTTTTTTTAAAACTGGCTGGTTTAATATACTGAGCATCTTTTGATTTCTGTAGCAGGTTTTAGCCACCTCTCCAGCAGTGCAAGATTTTTGTAACACTTTCCTCTTTGTGATAATTTGTTGTCAATATTCCCAGCAGTTTGAGCTTTAAACTGTAACAATAGATAATGTTACATCTTTGTAATGTCTGGATATATTGTAGCTGCTGAGTTACACTGACTGAAGGATTGATTTGAAACTGAAAAGCAGCCATTTAGTGAACCATTTAGTGAACTCCTGAAAGAGGATTTTGCTGTTCGGTCCGGGAGAACCAATTGATTGGCAGCTTAGGTAATTAGTTTTCAATAAAGGTAATCAAAGGCTGCATAAATGAAAACAAAAAAAAGATTTAAAATGTTTTTTTTCAAGCCGTTTGCATTGCCTCTTTAAAAGAAAAAAAAATGGTTTCACATTTATTTTTGGGAATTTACAAAACTTGATGTACTATAGTTTGTGTCTTGCTTTCATCAGATTTGTAGTTTTAATGTTCTTTGCATGTTATGCAAAGACCATGTGCGTGGTCATCTATCATGTATGTACCTTTTGCTTTCTTAGGCCCGGGCCATGGTGCCTTCGCCCGCGCGGGCAATGGGGGGCGTTCCTAGGGCGTTACGGAGCTGGTTCGCCCTCATTGGGCGAACCGCTCACGTGATAAGCGTGTCGCGCCAAGAAATCGGTTAAATCTAATTTCTTGCGCAACGTGCACCTCCTGCCCGGTCTAAGGGCGCGATCACTGCCTTAAGGAATATGATCGCGCCCAATGCGGACGCCTCCGCGCAATCTCCCTCACCATGGACTCAGCCTTATTTGAGTAGTGGCATTCAAAGTTATGCCTTGTAATTATCGAGATCTCTGGGTAGCTTCCTATTCTGGCAACTACTTCAACCTGATGAGAGCTGCATGAATGATCTGACTTGAGGTCCTCTAGCACAGGGATGTGCAAACTGGGGGGTGGCACGAGAATGTCTGCGGGGGGCGCGGGGTTTACAGAGGCCCCACGCGCTTCCCGAAGGCACTTAAATTAAATGCCGGGGAAGCAGTGAAGGCCCCTGTAAACTGCACTTACCTTGACTCAGACGGCTTCTGGAGACACATCACCATGTCAACGCGGCTTCAAATAATGCCACGGGGTCATGTGACGTGGCGTTGGTGACGTCATGACGCCGGAGCCGAGGTAAGGGGGGAGGGGTGCGGAGAGGGGGACAGCCGGCAGGGGGGTGCATGGAGAAAAGATTGCACTCCCTGCGCTAGCAGTTGGCTGGGCACAAGTAGAAAACAGGCTATTCATTGATTGCCAACTTCCAGTGGAAGGGCATTAATTATTTCCTGGCTGCAGTAGTTTACTATGTACTTGTGTGTGCTTTCTTGGTATAATCACAGGTATTGGGAAATTGGTTGAAGCACAGTTGGAAAAGCTAACGTAGTTTAGGTGGCTCTGCCATTAGGCAACATAACCAGCAACCTGTGGCTGTGTGCAGTCTCCCATGCCAGATCGAACTTGGTACGCAGGGTAAGCTACGTTCGGCAGCTTTACAATGATTCCTACTCATAAGCTTAAAAAAAATATTGCTGTAAAACATTGGGACTAGGAACCCTGTCAAACTATTGCTTGGGGCACTGCAAGACCAAGAGCCATATCTGTAGCAAAGCTGAGAATGGGTTTATGATGTGTATTGATATGGGCCATATTATTTATTGGAAATAAGATCAAGGATAATTTGTTCTGTAATGGAAGACGGTAAGTTGTGATACCATTCTACAGTGCACACCATGCTGAAATATAAATAAATATATATATATATATATATTTATATTTCAGTGTGTGTGTGTGTGTGTGTGTGTGTGTGTGTGTGTGTGTGTGTGTGTGTGTGTGTGTGTGTGTGTGTGTGTGTGTGTGTGTGTGTGTGTGTGTGTTCCTTACCAGGCAAACCAGAGAATCCAAGACCACGCAGCAAGAAAGGAGACAGCACTCAAAGTAACGTCCAACAGATGTATTGAAGACAGGCACAATACGTATTGTGCCTGTCTTCAATACATCTGTTGGACATTCCTTTGAGTGCTGTCTCCTTTCTTGCTGCATGGTCTTGGATTCTGTGGTCTGCCTGGTAAGGAACACTTGTTACTTATCCATTTTTTATGGGACAAGCACCTACCTTCAATATCTATGCGAGTGCCATCTGTCTCTGTATAATATTAAAAAAAAAAAAAAAAAAATATATATATATATATATATATGACCATACGATACCGGTTGCAACACGACATCAAGGGACAGCACACAGGTAAGTAAATCATGAATTTTCTATATTTGATAGACACAAAAACCGACCATTCGGTCCCCCAGTGGGTCCTTTCTCAGTTTTTGTGTCTTCTATCAAATATAGAAAATTCATGATTTACTTACCTGCGTGCTGTCCCTTGATGTCGTGTTGCAACCGGTATCGTATGGTCTGTTATTGCTTTATGGGATAAGCACCAAAACTTATTTACTTGCATATGGTGTGCCGGCTGTGCATTGGATTATATATATAGTCCAATATATATATGACTTTATATATATATATATATATATATATATATATATATATATATATATATATATATATATATATATATATATATATATATATATATATATATATATATATATATATATATATATATATAGTGACACTGTGTGCTCATTTGCATGTCATTTCCCAGAATCCCTTGCTGCAGTGGAAGTGCTGTATGCTGGGTGATAATGGGGAAAGGCGGGGTTGCAGACCTGCCTAAGACATGCAGATGAGCATACAGTTGCATACAGTTGACTGCAAATTGACCAACGTTAATATGAAATAGAAGTGTATGCACTTTTAGGCCCTGATTCAATATTGTCCAGCTGAAAACTGCCATTTACTCGAATGACCGTTGTTGGCGGTCCACGCGTCAGACATTGGGGACTTTTAGATATAGTGTAATTTCCCCTGACGGTTACAAAAATAATCAGATTAACCATGTAATAGGCAGTGCAGCTTCATCATCATTTACAGGAGAGGAAGACTTGGCAATACTTGGAACTTTAAACATTTTATTCCTTTTGGATGTTAGTCATGTGAAAAAGAAAGTACACCCTCTTTGAATTCCTTGGTTTTACATATCAGGACATAACAATCATCTGTTCCTTAGCAGGTTTTACAATTAGGTAATTACAACCTCAGATGAACAACAACACATGACATATTACACCGTGTCATGATTTATTTAACAAAAATAAAGCCAAAATGAAGAAGCCATGCGTGAAAAACTAAGTACACCTTATGATTCAATAGCTTGTAGAACCACCTTTAGCAGCAATAACTTGAAGTAATCGTTTTCTGTATGACTTTATCAGTCTCTCACATCGTTGTTGAGGAATTTTGTCCCACTCTTCTTTACAATGTGGCTTCCGTTCATTGAGGTTTGTGGGCATTTGTTTATGCACAGCTCTCTTAAGGTCCCGCCACAGCATTTCAATCGGGTTGAGGTCTGGACTTTGATTGGGCCATTGCAATACCTTGATTCTTTTCTTTTTCAGCCATTCTGTTGTATATTTGCTGGTGTGCTTGGGATCATTGTCCTATTGCAAGACCCACTTTCGGCCAAGCTTTAGCTGTCGGACAGATGGCCTCACATTTGAATCTAGAATACTTTGGTATACAGAGGAATTCATGGTCGACTGAATGACTGCAAGGTTCCCAGGGACTGTGGCTGCAAATCAAGCCCAAATCATCACCTCTCCACCACCGTGCTTGACAGTTGGTATGAGGTGTTTGTGCTGATATGCTGTGTTTGGTTTTTGCCAAATGTGGCGCTGTGCATTATGGCCAAACATCTCCACGTTGGTCTCGTCTGTTCAAAGGACATTGTTCCAGAAGTCTTGTGGTTTGTTCAGATGCAACTTTGCAAACCTAAGCCGTGCTGCCATGTTCTTTTTAGAGAGGCTTTCTCCTGGCAACCCTTCCAGACAAACCATACTTGTTCAGTCTTTTTCTAATTGTACTGTCATGAACTTTAACATTTAACATGCTTACTGAGGCCTGTAGGGTCTGAGATGTAATTTTTTTGCAATTTCTCTGAGCATTGTACGGTCTGACCTTGGGCTGAATTTGCTGGGACGTCCACTCCTGGGAAGACTGGCAACTGTCTTGAATGTTTTCCACTTTTGAATAATCTTTCTCATTGTAGAATGATGGACTTCAAATTGTTTGGAAATGGCCTTATAACCCTTCCCAGATTGATGGGCAGCAACAATTGCTTCTCTAAGATCATTGCTGATGTCTTTCCTCCTTGGCATTGTGTTAACACACACCTGAATACTCCAGACCAGCAAACTGCTAAAACTTCAGCTTTTATAGAGGTGGTCACACTTGCTGCTGATCAATTAATCAAGGGCATTTGATTAGCAGCACATGTCTGCTACTTAGCATCTTAATTCCTATGGAAGCAGTAAGGGTGTACTTAGTTTTTCACACATGGCTTCTCCATTTTGGGTTTATTTTTGTTAAATAAATCATGACACGGTGTAATATGTCATGTGTTGTTGTTCATCTGAGGTTATATTTACCTAATTTTAAGACCTGCTAAGGAACAGATGATTGTTATTATGTCCTAATATGTAAAACCATAGAATTCAAAGAGCACACACCGTGTCACCCTTTTGTCTGAAAAACCATTGTTACATGGCGCGCACACACACACACACACACACACACACACACACACACACCCTCAACCCCGTTATAGCGTGATCCGCTACAACGCGAATTCGCTTATAACGCGGTCTGAGCATGGCTCCCGATTTGAAATCCGCCTTACCGGCATATAGATCTCTCTCCTCACTTCATAGGGCTGTGTACACAAGCTGCTCTCTCCTCTCTGCAGCTGTCCACGTGCTCATCTCTCTGCTCCACGTGCTCCTCGCATTCAATGCTTAATGCTTTGACTACCAGACACATACAAATTTAACATGAATACATTTTGTATAAAACACATGCAGGGTTCGAACTCAGGACCTTCTCATACCAATGCCTTACCTCTTACCTCTACACCATAGGCTTGGTATGAGAAAACATACCCTATAAATATATCACCCAGCATACAGTGTTTCCTCTGGAGCAAGGGATTCTGGGAAATGACATGCAAATGAGCACACACTGTGTCACCTTTTGTCTGAAAAACCATTGTTACATGGAGCCCTTATAAGCTAATGATTGCTGTTAACACCGCTTTAAAGCACAGCATGGGAATCAGATGCAAAGCCAGAGAAACCATTCACAGACATGTTTCAACCTTAATGGGTATCATCAGTGTGAAGTTGGTTGTACTGCTGGCTTTGCAATTTTCAAGGCTGTAGGGTTTGCTATATATACTGTATGTATATGTATGTATGTATGTATACATTACAAATGTGGCAAAGAGGCGACAGCACTCAGATAAAAGGTAACCAAACTTATGTATTAAACATAGCACGAAAATCCAACGTTTCGATCCCAGTGGGGGATCTTCCTCAGGGGTGTGCAAAGAACAAGTAACTATCAGTGACATTATATACCCAACCCAGTGACATAAAACACACCCCCTAAATTAAAAAACGTCATAATCCTGCGCAAACACAGACAGTAATTACATAGGAAGGAGGATCAGCTGAATCCGTGCTCCCCCCAGCGTCCGCGATCGCTATGGAAACCGCTATGGCCCCTTGAGGTTTAAATGAGGACATGAATCTGGGATGTTTTTTGTAGCACGCACTCACAGCACACTGCACACACTCACAGCGCACACACAGCACACACAGCCCCCCTACCTTTTGGTGTCACAGCCCACATTTGGGGGCATCGTGGGGCTGCTGGGGGGGTGGGGGGGGAGGAACGGTGCAAGACTGGGGGATCGGCGCGAGGCTGGGGGGTTGGTGAGGGGATCAGTGCGAGGCTGGGGGGGGGGGGGAATTGATGGGGGGGGGATCGGTGCGAGGCTGGAGGATAGTTGCGGGGATCCGTGGTTGGCTGGTGCGGAGCTGCTGAGTGGAGTGCGGGGAATGCTGGGAGAACTACAGTGGCTGCTAGGGGACATGTAGGGCTATATATATATGTAAATGTATATGTATATGTATGTATATATGTATGTATATATGTGTATATATATTATATATTAGTGTAGAGGTACAGAATTGAGCTAACATATTAAAGGTCCTGGGTTTGATTCCTGTATGATATGGTATAATTTATAAATGATCAAAAATTCAAATTTATAAATTAGTATTTTATTTATATTATATTGTATAATTTATAAATTTTAATTTTTGATCTTTTATAAATTATACCATATCATACAGGAATCAAACCCAGGACCTTTCATATGTTAGCTCAATTCTGTACCTCTACACTAATATATAATATACACACACATACAGTATATATACATATATATATATATATATATATGTGCATATATACGTATATGTATATGTGTGTGTATATTATATATATTATATATTAGTGTAGAGGTACAGAATTGAGCTAACATATGAAAGGTCCTGGGTTTGATTCCTGTATGATATGGTATAATTTATAAATGATCAAAAATTAAAATTTATAAATTATACAATATAATATAAATAAAATAATAATTTATAAATTATTTAATTTTTTTTTATAATTGATAAATTATACCATATCATACATTACCCCTATTCGTGTAACTCTGATCCTCAGCTGTGGCTTAGAAGGGGAAATCGGACCTAATTGGTAGTCGGGGATGGGGCATTTAACCCCTTGCATTCCACCTTACCAGATCCCTATATTCTATGTCCTTTGGGTCTGGTCAGGAGGCCAGCTTTTAAGAGACTGCCTCCAGTAGTGGCTTTCTACTCCGCTGTGTCTCTGGATCATGATATCACACGTGGAACAGTATTGGAGGCTGCTCCAAAGAACTCCAATTCAAAATAATAATCCTTTTAGTAAAACTATTTTATGGATTATTATCATTTCCCTTGTAAAATATTTGGGTGAGTTAGAAATCTTATAATTCTTTCATAATGGGGACAGAGTTATTACAAAAAATGTTTTGACAATAAGTGAACTGCAAAAGGTGTTTGGAAGTTAAAAGCAATTACCATCCTAAATGAATTAGAAATACACTGTACAAACAATTTTAAATGATTTTGTAATGCTATTGTTGCTGCAACTTAAAACAAATTAATAGAGCTGTGCTAAATTCCTAAGAAAAAATGCACGGTATTGTGGGACCCAACTTCAAAAGCCAATACGTTGGCTGACAACTATACCACCTATGTTGGTACATTTTTTGGCACGTTTTTAAAAGTGCTATCCCCCACCAGGCTGAGGAACCATGCAAACAAAAAAAAAACCCAGTTAAACAAGCATCATTTCTACCCAGTCTAATTTTCCGCTCATCTACATGAATGAACAGGAGCATTTTTTGAACTGTGATCATTAAAGCTGCAGACCAAGCAATATCCTACATGTTGTTTTTTTTGTTTTGTTTTTTAAATCAGTTCTGTATTATGAGAAAATACTTGTAGCATTCTTTTTGTTTAAAAAAATAACAACTCTAAAAATGTCATTCAATGTGACAAGCATATTTTTGTTTCTATAGCAACCTTTTAAAAAGTCACATCCCTTCCTCTTCTGAAACAGCCTCTGGCACACCCCTTTTTTGAGCCCCGCCCTCTCTCTAGCAGTGCACCAATTGTATCTAGTGACTGCATGGTCACATGATCTACCCTACAGAACTTTGCATCTTTGGTTCTCTTCTGCTGCACTGACGGCCATTTAGTGAACCTCCGAGCTGAATCTTCGCCTTCTCACAGGAGAACGGATCGATCAGCTACTTGGCTACTTACTTATAATTGTGTGGATTGTATGAATGTACATATTAAAGCGGGAAAAATACATACATAGACATATACTGTAGTTTTCTTCTAGAAGTAAACATACACAATCACAAACATGCTCTCATACACCACACACATCATTAATATATATATATATATATATATATATATATATATATATATATATATATATATATATATATATATATATATACACAAACATGCACCCGCAGTGTTACAAAACATTAGATTCTGACCCTAAAGCAACAATGGATATTGCATTTCAGTGAATACACTCCATAAATTGAAACAAAAATCACAGGGCAAAGAATGATCAGCTAATACAGAATATCAAGGGTGGAAAAATCCTGGGCGCTTGGTTATCGAAAAAATACATTTCTGATGCTTGTGTTTCCCTTCTCTACAGGGGCTTATGGAAGTTGTAATACTGTGCCTGTTCCTACAGTATAGTATTTACAGATAGATGAACTACAAGTCCCTGAAGCCCTTGTGTAAAATACCATGACATCACCAAGGGATCAGCCAATCAGTGCAAAGCTTTGGTAACCACCCAACTTCCTCCCACACACAGCTGTAGAAAGGTATGATCTGATCTCATGTGCTGTGTTAGAATTCACATTAAATACATTGTAAGACTAAAAAAGTTTGCAGACGGATCTCCGTATCGTATATAGATATACAATGTGTACACACACTTAGAAAAAGTCTATTTTCGTCGGATCCCAGAAACATATTGTGTGTGCCCCCTCACTCGAAACAGGGCACTCACTTCAAAAGTAATATAATCCATTATGGGTGCATACCGTCCAAGTGCCAGCATAAACCCAATGTTCCAATACAACATCACGTTTTTGTTATTGGCGTGCCTGTCCCGTTTTCTGAGACATATGAATGAGCTATCAAGTGGTATTTTTATTTCATGTACACTGTACGGAGGAGGGTCTGTCACCTTTTTTACCCACCATAATTTATTTAACTTGTGGTTGAAACTGCTTCGAGCTTCACACTGCAAATCCAGTATAACACACTGATGTGACCCAAAAGGTTGAAAAGCTGTCTGTGAGTAGTCTTACTGGTTATGCACTTTTTGATCCGAGGCTGTAATACGGCAGTCATAGGCTTATAGGGGTCAATGTTATGGATAAGAAGCAAAAGGTGACACGGTGTGCTCATTTGCCAGAATCCCTGTCTGCAGTGGAAGCACTGTAGGCGAAGAGATAATGGGGAAAAGCATGTTTGCAGCACTGTCAGAGATGTGAATGTGCTCACAATTGGTATTTTTATTTGAGCTCTCTATATATTTTTTTATATATAGATTACTAGCTGAGAGACCCGGCGTTGCCCGGGATGTAAATGCGTAATAGGTAGTATTATTTATAACTCGTGGAACAATAGGTGAGTATTTGTTGTAAAGGTTTCGGGGGGGAGAAAGGGGAGCGGGGGGGGGGAGAAAGGGGAGCGGGGGGGGGGGAGAAAGGGGAGCGGGGGGGGGGAGAAAGGGGAGCGGGGGGGGGGGGGAGAAAGGGAGCGGGGGGGGGGGGGGAGAAAGGGGAGCGGGGGGGGGGAGAAAGGGGAGCGGGGGGGGGGGGGGAGAAAGGGGAGCGGGGGGGGGGGAGAAAGGGGAGCGGGGGGGGGGGGGGAGAAAGGGGAGCGGGGGGGGGGGGGAGAAAGGGGAGCGGGGGGGGGGGGAGAAAGGGGAGCGGGGGGGGGGGGAGAAAGGGGAGCGGGGGGGGGGGAGAAAGGGGAGCGGGGGGGGGGGGGAGAAAGGGGAGCGGGGGGGGGGGAGAAAGGGGAGCGGGGGGGGGGAGAAAGGGGAGCGGGGGGGGGGGAGAAAGGGGAGCGGGGGGGGGGAGAAAGGGGAGCGGGGGGGGGGGAGAAAGGGGAGCGGGGGGGGGGGGAGAAAGGGGAGCGGGGGGGGGGGGGAGAAAGGGGAGCGGGGGGGGGGGAGAAAGGGGAGCGGGGGGGGGGGAGAAAGGGGAGCGGGGGGGGGGAGAAAGGGGAGCGGGGGGGGGGAGAAAGGGGAGCGGGGGGGGGGGGAGAAAGGGGAGCGGGGGGGGGGGAGAAAGGGGAGCGGGGGGGGGGGAGAAAGGGGAGCGGGGGGGGGGGAGAAAGGGGAGCGGGGGGGGGGGGGAGAAAGGGGAGCGGGGGGGGGGGAGAAAGGGGAGCGGGGGGGGGGGGGAGAAAGGGAGCGGGGGG